>NC_091144.1:4807500-5107500 GCF_041381155.1 Argopecten irradians
TTCCCACTTCATAAAAACGCCATATTGTCAGGCATTTTCCAGACTTTTCGCGATTGAAAAATCAAAGCGATATATATAAAAACCACTTTGTACCGGAAGTGGCCAAAGTTGAACGCAAAAAAATGTTCAAATCTTACCGTGTCAAACTTTTTGGCGGGTAAAAACTTAGGTTAATTTACAGTTATGTGCATCTATAAAACCACCATTATGTAGTACATGCACGTGTGTACGGTTGTGCAAAAAATCGTATCAATATTTCAAAACAACATGGATAAATCGTCTGAAATTAGACGGTCAAAGTTGTGATGTAAATTAAATCGTTTTAAACTTTCGCGGGCATTTACTTTGCCATTTTGAATACTTCGCACCTGAAAATCCGCCATTTTGTAGATCATATTACGGACAATAAATGTACAAAAAATTATAACCATAACTTTAAACCGCTTTGTACCGGAAGTCGGAAACCTTTTTAAGCGGCAAAACCGACTTATTAAGATTCTGTCATTTTTGGCGGGAAAATACTCAGCCATTTTGAAAGATATGCCCCTGAAAATTGGCAGTGTTGTAGACTTATATACCGACTACAAATATGCAAAACATCAGAGTGATATAATAAAACCCCTTGAAACAGGAAGCCGGCAAAGTGATGTGCAGAGACGCGTCTCATACGTGACGAACTTTACGGAGCCATATTTTGGCCATTTTTAAAGTTATGCAACCCGGACTTTGTGGAATTGTCATCATTTTTTACCATCTATCGTTGTAAAAAAAATTAGCGCTCTAGCTCACAAAAGCATTTTTCACAAAAATCTTTGTCGGTCAAAATATCGGCCATTTTTGAAATTTTCGCAAATGTGACTAGGATTCGTGGTGCAGCTTGCAATTGTCTATCTTTGTACAAAAAATTAGCGCTCTAGCTCACAACAAGATTTACCGAAAAAATAGCCCTAACACGGAACTTGATAAATCGTGTCAAATTTGGCGGGCAAAATCTCGGCCATTATGGGAGGTTCCCACTTCATAAAAACGCCATATTGTCAGGCATTTTCCAGACTTTTCGCGATTGAAAAATCAAAGCGATATATAAAAACCACTTTGTACCGGAAGTGGCCAAAGTTGAACGCAAAAAATGTTCAAATCTTACCGTGTCAAACTTTTGGCGGGTAAAAACTTAGGTTAATTTACAGTTATGTGCATCTATAAAACCACCATTATGTAGTACATGCACTGTGTGTACGGTTGTGCAAAAAATCGTATCAATATTTCAAAACAACATGGATAAATCGTCTGAAATTAGACGGTCAAAGTTGTGTTGTAAATTAAATCGTTTTTAAACTTTCGCGGGCATTTACTTTGCCATTTTGAATACTTCGCACCTGAAAATCCGCCTTTTTGTAGATCATATTACGGACAATAAATGTACAAAAAATTATAACCATAACTTTAAACCGCTTTGTACCGGAAGTCGGAAACCTTTTTAAGCGGCAAAACCGACTTATTAAGATTCTGTCATTTTTGGCGGGAAAATACTCAGCCATTTTGAAAGATATGCCCCTGAAAATTGGCAGTGTTGTAGACTTTTATACCGACTACAAATATGCAAAACATCAGAGTGATATATTAAAACCCCTTGAAACAGGAAGCCGGCAAAGTGATGTGCAGAGACGCGTCTCATACGTGACGAACTTTAAGGAGCCATATTTTGGCCATTTTTAAAGTTATGCAACCCGGACTTTGTGGAATTGTCATCATTTTTTACCATCTATCGTTGTACAAAAAATTAGCGCTCTAGCTCACAAAAGCATTTTTCACAAAAATCTTTGTCGGTCAAAATATCGGCCATTTTTGAAATTTTCGCAAATGTGACTAGGATTCGTGGTGCAGCTTGCAATTGTCTATCTTTGTACAAAAAATTAGCGCTCTAGCTCACAACAAGATTTACCGAAAAAATAGCCCTAACACGGAACTTGATAAATCGTGTCAAATTTGGCGGGCAAAATCTCGGCCATTATGGGAGGTTCCCACTTCATAAAAACGCCATATTGTCAGGCATTTTCCAGACTTTTCGCGATTGAAAAATCAAAGCGATATATAAAAACCACTTTGTACCGGAAGTGGCCAAAGTTGAACGCAAAAAAAATGTTCAAATCTTACCGTGTCAAACTTTTGGCGGGTAAAAACTTAGGTTAATTTACAGTTATGTGCATCTATAAAACCACCATTATGTAGTACATGCACGTGTGTACGGTTGTGCAAAAAATCGTATCAATATTTCAAAACAACATGGATAAATCGTCTGAAATTAGACGGTCAAAGTTGTGTTGTAAATTAAATCGTTTTAAACTTTCGCGGGCATTTACTTTGCCATTTTGAATACTTCGCACCTGAAAATCCGCCATTTTGTAGATCATATTACGGACAATAAATGTACAAAAAATTATAACCATAACTTTAAACCGCTTTGTACCGGAAGTCGGAAACCTTTTTAAGCGGCAAAACCGACTTATTAAGATTCTGTCATTTTTGGCGGGAAAATACTCAGCCATTTTGAAAGATATGCCCCTGAAAATTGGCAGTGTTGTAGACTTTTTATACAGACTACAAATATGCAAAACATCAGAGTGATATATCTAAAACCCCTTGAAACAGGAAGCCGGCAAAGTGATGTGCAGAGACGCGTCTCATACGTGACGAACTTTACGGAGCCATATTTTTGGCCATTTTTAAAGTTATGCAACCCGGACTTTGTGGAATTGTCATCATTTTTTACCATCTATCGTTGTACAAAAAAATTAGCGCTCTAGCTCACAAAAGCATTTTTCACAAAAATCTTTGTCGGTCAAAATATCGGCCATTTTTGAAATTTTCGCAAATGTGACTAGGATTCGTGGTGCAGCTTGCAATTGTCTATCTTTGTACAAAAAATTAGCGCTCTAGCTCACAACAAGATTTACCGAAAAAATAGCCCTAACACGGAACTTGATAAATCGTGTCAAATTTGGCGGGCAAAATCTCGGCCATTATGGGAGGTTCCCACTTCATAAAAACGCCATATGTCAGGCATTTTCCAGACTTTTCGCGATTGAAAAATCAAAGCGATATATAAAAACCACTTTGTACCGGAAGTGGCCAAAGTTGAACGCAAAAAATGTTCAAATCTTACCGTGTCAAACTTTTGGCGGGTAAAAACTTAGGTTAATTTCAGTTATGTGCATCTATAAAACCACCATTATGTAGTACATGCACGTGTGTACGGTTGTGCAAAAAATCGTATCAATATTTCAAAACAACATGGATAAATCGTCTGAAATTAGACGGTCAAAGTTGTGTTGTAAATTAAATCGTTTTTAAACTTTCGCGGGCATTTACTTTGCCATTTTGAATACTTCGCACCTGAAAATCCGCCATTTTGTAGATCATATTACGGACAATAAATGTACAAAAAATTATAACCATAACTTTAAACCGCTTTGTACCGGAAGTCGGAAACCTTTTTAAGCGGCAAAACCGACTTATTAAGATTCTGTCATTTTTGGCGGGAAAATACTCAGCCATTTTGAAAGATATGCCCCTGAAAATTGGCAGTGTTGTAGACTTTTATACCACTACAAATATGCAAAACATCAGAGTGATATATTAAAACCCCTTGAAACAGGAAGCCGGCAAAGTGATGTGCAGAGACGCGTCTCATACGTGACGAACTTTACGGAGCCATATTTTGGCCATTTTTAAAGTTATGCAACCCGGACTTTGTGGAATTGTCATCATTTTTTACCATCTATCGTTGTACAAAAATTTAGCGCTCTAGCTCACAAAAGCATTTTTCACAAAAATCTTTGTCGGTCAAAATATCGGCCATTTTTGAAATTTTCGCAAATGTGACTAGGATTCGTGGTGCAGCTTGCAATTGTCTATCTTTGTACAAAAAATTAGCGCTCTAGCTCACAACAAGATTTACCGAAAAAATAGCCCTAACACGGAACTTGATAAATCGTGTCAAATTTGGCGGGCTAAATCTCGGCCATTATGGGAGGTTCCCACTTCATAAAAAACGCCATATTGTCAGGCATTTTCCAGACTTTTCGCGATTGAAAAATCAAAGCGATATATAAAAACCACTTTGTACCGGAAGTGGCCAAAGTTGAACGCAAAAAATGTTCAAATCTTACCGTGTCAAACTTTTGGCGGGTAAAAACTTAGGTTAATTTACAGTTATGTGCATCTATAAAACCACCATTATGTAGTACATGCACGTGTGTACGGTTGTGCAAAAAATCGTATCAAATTTCAAAACAACATGGATAAATCGTCTGAAATTAGACGGTCAAAGTTGTGTTGTAAATTAAATCGTTTTAAACTTTCGCGGGCATTTACTTTGCCATTTTGAATACTTCGCACCTGAAAATCCGCCATTTTGTAGATCATATTACGGACAATAAATGTACAAAAAATTTATAACCATAACTTTAAACCGCTTTGTACCGGAAGTCGGAAACCTTTTTAAGCGGCAAAACCGACTTATTAAGATTCTGTCATTTTTGGCGGGAAAATACTCAGCCATTTTGAAAGATATGCCCCTGAAAATTGGCAGTGTTGTAGACTTTTATACCGACTACAAATATGCAAAACATCAGAGTGATATATTAAAACCCCTTGAAACAGGAAGCCGGCAAAGTGATGTGCAGAGACGCGTCTCATACGTGACGAACTTTAAAGAGCCTTGTTTTGGCCATTTTTAAAGTTATGCAACCCGGACTTTGTGGAATTGTCATCATTTTTTACCATCTATCGTTGTACAAAAAATTAGCGCTCTAGCTCACAAAAGCATTTTTCACAAAAATCTTTGTCGGTCAAAATATCGGCCATTTTTGAAATTTTCGCAAATGTGACTAGGATTCGTGGTGCAGCTTGCAATTGTCTATCTTTGTACAAAAAATTAGCGCTCTAGATCACAACAAGATTTACCGAAAAAATAGCCCTAACACGGAACTTGATAAATCGTGTCAAATTTGGCGGGCAAAATCTCGGCCATTATGGGAGGTTCCCACTTCATAAAAACGCCATATTGTCAGGCATTTTCCAGACTTTTCGCGATTGAAAAATCAAAGCGATATATAAAAACCACTTTGTACCGGAAGTGGCCAAAGTTGAACGCAAAAAATGTTCAAATCTTACCGTGTCAAACTTTTGGCGGGTAAAAACTTAGGTTAATTTACAGTTATGTGCATCTATAAAACCACCATTATGTAGTACATGCACGTGTGTACGGTTGTGCAAAAAATCGTATCAATATTTCAAAACAACATGGATAAATCGTCTGAAATTAGACGGTCAAAGTTGTGTTGTAAATTAAATCGTTTTAAACTTTCGCGGGCATTTACTTTGCCATTTTGAATACTTCGCACCTGAAAATCCGCCATTTTGTAGATCATATTACGGACAATAAATGTACAAAAAATTATAACCATAACTTTAAACCGCTTTGTACCGGAAGTGGGAAACCTTTTTAAGCGGCAAAACCGACTTATTAAGATTCTGTCATTTTTGGCGGGAAAATACTCAGCCATTTTGAAAGATATGCCCCTGAAAATTGGCAGTGTTGTAGACTTTTATACCGACTACAAATATGCAAAACATCAGAGTGATATATTAAAACCCCTTGAAACAGGAAGCCGGCAAAGTGATGTGCAGAGACGCGTCTCATACGTGACGAACTTTACGGAGCCATATTTTGGCCATTTTTAAAGTTATGCAACCCGGACTTTGTGGAATTGTCATCATTTTTTACCATCTATCGTTGTACAAAAAATTAGCGCTCTAGCTCACAAAAGCATTTTTTTCACAAAAAATCTTTGTCGGTCAAAATATCGGCCATTTTTGAAATTTTCGCAAATGTGACTAGGATTCGTGGTGCAGCTTGCAATTGTCTATCTTTGTACAAAAAAATTAGCGCTCTAGCTCACAACAAGATTTACCGAAAAAATAGCCCTAACACGGAACTTGATAAATCGTGTCAAATTTGGCGGGCAAAATCTCGGCCATTATGGGAGGTTCCCACTTCATAAAAACGCCATATTGTCAGGCATTTTCCAGACTTTTCGCGATTGAAAAATCAAAGCGATATATAAAAACCACTTTGTACCGGAAGTGGCCAAAGTTGAACGCAAAAAATGTTCAAATCTTACCGTGTCAAACTTTTGGCGGGTAAAAACTTAGGTTAATTTACAGTTATGTGCATCTATAAAACCACCATTATGTAGTACATGCACGTGTGTACGGTTGTGCAAAAAATCGTATCAATATTTCAAAACAACATGGATAAATCGTCTGAAATTAGACGGTCAAAGTTGTGTTGTAAATTAAATCGTTTTAAACTTTCGCGGGCATTTACTTTGCCATTTTGAATACTTCGCACCTGAAAATCCGCCATTTTGTAGATCATATTACGGACAATAAATGTACAAAAAATTATAACCATAACTTTAAACCGCTTTGTACCGGAAGTCGGAAACCTTTTTAAGCGGCAAAACCGACTTATTAAGATTCTGTCATTTCCGGCGGAAAATACTCAGCCATTTTGAAAGATATGCCCCTGAAAATTGGCAGTGTTGTAGACTTTTATACCGACTACAAATATGCAAAACATCAGAGTGATATATTAAAACCCCTTGAAACAGGAAGCCGGCAAAGTGATGTGCAGAGACGCGTCTCATACGTGACGAACTTTAAGGAGCCATATTTTGGCCATTTTTAAAGTTATGCAACCCGGACTTTGTGGAATTGTCATCATTTTTTACCATCTATCGTTGTACAAAAAATTAGCGCTCTAGCTCACAAAAGCATTTTTCACAAAAATCTTTGTCGGTCAAAATATCGGCCATTTTTGAAATTTTCGCAAATGTGACTAGGATTCGTGGTGCAGCTTGCAATTGTCTATCTTTGTACAAAAAATTAGCGCTCTAGCTCACAACAAGATTTACCGAAAAAATAGCCCTAACACGGAACTTGATAAATCGTGTCAAATTTGGCGGGCAAAATCTCGGCCATTATGGGAGGTTCCCACTTCATAAAAACGCCATATTGTCAGGCATTTTCCAGACTTTTCGCGATTGAAAAATCAAAGCGATATATAAAAACCACTTTGTACCGGAAGTGGCCAAAGTTGAACGCAAAAAAATGTTCAAATCTTACCGTGTCAAACTTTTGGCGGGTAAAAACTTAGGTTAATTTACAGTTATGTGCATCTATAAAACCACCATTATGTAGTACATGCACGTGTGTACGGTTGTGCAAAAAATCGTATCAATATTTCAAAACAACATGGATAAATCGTCTGAAATTAGACGGTCAAAGTTGTGTTGTAAATTAAATCGTTTTAAACTTTCGCGGGCATTTACTTTGCCATTTTGAATACTTCGCACCTGAAAAATCCGCCATTTTGTAGATCATATTACGGACAATAAATGTACAAAAAATTATAACCATAACTTTAAACCGCTTTGTACCGGAAGTCGGAAACCTTTTTAAGCGGCAAAACCGACTTATTAAGATTCTGTCATTTTTGGCGGGAAAATACTCAGCCATTTTGAAAGATATATGCCCCTGAAAATTGGCAGTGTTGTAGACTTTTATACCGACTACAAATATGCAAAACATCAGAGTGATATATTAAAACCCCTTGAAACAGGAAGCCGGCAAAGTGATGTGCAGAGACGCGTCTCATACGTGACGAACTTTAAGGAGCCATATTTTGGCCATTTTTTAAAGTTATGCAACCCGGACTTTGTGGAATTGTCATCATTTTTTACCATCTATCGTTGTACAAAAAAATTAGCGCTCTAGCTCACAAAAGCATTTTTCACAAAAATCTTTGTCGGTCAAAATATCGGCCATTTTTGAAATTTTCGCAAATGTGACTAGGATTCGTGGTGCAGCTTGCAATTGTCTATCTTTGTACAAAAAATTAGCGCTCTAGCTCACAACAAGATTTACCGAAAAAATAGCCCTAACACGGAACTTGATAAATCGTGTCAAATTTGGCGGGCAAAATCTCGGCCATTATGGGAGGTTCCCACTTCATAAAAACGCCATATTGTCAGGCATTTTCCAGACTTTTCGCGATTGAAAAATCAAAGCGATATATAAAAACCACTTTGTACCGGAAGTGGCCAAAGTTGAACGCAAAAAATGTTCAAATCTTACCGTGTCAAACTTTTGGCGGGTAAAAACTTAGGTTAATTTACAGTTATGTGCATCTATAAAACCACCATTATGTAGTACATGCACGTGTGTACGGTTGTGCAAAAAATCGTATCAATATTTCAAAACAACATGGATAAATCGTCTGAAATTAGACGGTCAAAGTTGTGTTGTAAATTAAATCGTTTTAAACTTTCGCGGGGCATTTACTTTGCCATTTTGAATACTTCGCACCTGAAAATCCGCCATTTTGTAGATCATATTACGGACAATAAATGTACAAAAAATTATAACCATAACTTTAAACCGCTTTGTACCGGAAGTCGGAAACCTTTTTTAAGCGGCAAAACCGACTTATTAAGATTCTGTCATTTTTGGCGGGAAAATACTCAGCCATTTTGAAAGATATGCCCCTGAAAATTGGCAGTGTTGTAGACTTTTATACCGACTACAAATATGCAAAACATCAGATGTGATATATTAAAACCCCTTGAAACAGGAAGCCGGCAAAGTGATGTGCAGAGACGCGTCTCATACGTGACGAACTTTAAGGAGCCATATTTTGGCCATTTTTAAAGTTATGCAACCCGGACTTTGTGGAATTGTCATCATTTTTTACCATCTATCGTTGTACAAAAAATTAGCGCTCTAGCTCACAAAAGCATTTTTCACAAAAATCTTTGTCGGTCAAAATATCGGCCATTTTTGAATTTTTCGCAAATGTGACTAGGATTCGTGGTGCAGCTTGCAATTGTCTATCTTTGTACAAAAAATTAGCGCTCTAGCTCACAACAAGATTTACCGAAAAAATAGCCCTAACACGGAACTTGATAAATCGTGTCAAATTTGGCGGGCAAAATCTCGGCCATTATGGGAGGTTCCCACTTCATAAAAAAACGCCATATTGTCAGGCATTTTCCAGACTTTTCGCGATTGAAAAATCAAAGCGATATATAAAAACCACTTTGTACCGGAAGTGGCCAAAGTTGAACGCAAAAAATGTTCAAATCTTACCGTGTCAAACTTTTGGCGGGTAAAAACTTAGGTTAATTTACAGTTATGTGCATCTATAAAACCACCATTATGTAGTACATGCACGTGTGTACGGTTGTGCAAAAAATCGTATCAATATTTCAAAACAACATGGATAAATCGTCTGAAATTAGACGGTCAAAGTTGTGTTGTAAATTAAATCGTTTTAAACTTTCGCGGGCATTTACTTTGCCATTTTGAATACTTCGCACCTGAAAATCCGCCATTTTGTAGATCATATTACGGACAATAAATGTACAAAAAATTATAACCATAACTTTAAACCGCTTTGTACCGGAAGTCGGAAACCTTTTTTAAGCGGCAAAACCGACTTATTAAGATTCTGTCATTTTTGGCGGGAAAATACTCAGCCATTTTGAAAGATATGCCCCTGAAAATTGGCAGTGTTGTAGACTTTTATACCGACTACAAATATGCAAAACATCAGAGTGATATATTAAAACCCCTTGAAACAGGAAGCCGGCAAAGTGATGTGCAGAGACGCGTCTCATACGTGACGAACTTTAAGGAGCCATATTTTGGCCATTTTTAAAGTTATGCAACCCGGACTTTGTGGAATTGTCATCATTTTTTACCATCTATCGTTGTACAAAAAATTAGCGCTCTAGCTCACAAAAGCATTTTTCACAAAAATCTTTGTCGGTCAAAATATCGGCCATTTTTGAAATTTTCGCAAATGTGACTAGGATTCGTGGTGCAGCTTGCAATTGTCTATCTTTGTACAAAAAATTAGCGCTCTAGCTCACAACAAGATTTACCGAAAAAATAGCCCTAACACGGAACTTGATAAATCGTGTCAAATTTGGCGGGCAAAATCTCGGCCATTATGGGAGGTTCCCACTTCATAAAAACGCCATATTGTCAGGCATTTTCCAGACTTTTCGCGATTGAAAAATCAAAGCGATATATAAAAACCACTTTGTACCGGAAGTGGCCAAAGTTGAACGCAAAAAATGTTCAAATCTTACCGTGTCAAACTTTTGGCGGTTAAAAACTTAGGTTAATTTACAGTTATGTGCATCTATAAAACCACCATTATGTAGTACATGCACGTGTGTACGGTTGTGCAAAAAATCGTATCAATATTTCAAAACAACATGGATAAATCGTCTGAAATTAGACGGTCAAAGTTGTGTTGTAAATTAAATCGTTTTAAACTTTCGCGGGCATTTACTTTGCCATTTTGAATACTTCGCACCTGAAAATCCGCCATTTTGTAGATCATATTACGGACAATAAATGTACAAAAAATTATAACCATAACTTTAAACCGCTTTGTACCGGAAGTCGGAAACCTTTTTAAGCGGCAAAACCGACTTATTAAGATTCTGTCATTTTTGGCGGGAAAATACTCAGCCATTTTGAAAGATATGCCCCTGAAAATTGGCAGTGTTGTAGACTTTTATACCGACTACAAATATGCAAAACATCAGAGTGATATATTAAAACCCCTTGAAACAGGAAGCCGGCAAAGTGATGTGCAGAGACGCGTCTCATACGTGACGAACTTTAAGGAGCCATATTTTGGCCATTTTTAAAGTTATGCAACCCGGACTTTGTGGAATTGTCATCATTTTTTACCATCTATCGTTGTACAAAAAATTAGCGCTCTAGCTCACAAAAGCATTTTTCACAAAAATCTTTGTCGGTCAAATATCGGCCATTTTTGAAATTTTCGCAAATGTGACTAGGATTCGTGGTGCAGCTTGCAATTGTCTATCTTTGTACAAAAAATTAGCGCTCTAGCTCACAACAAGATTTACCGAAAAAATAGCCCTAACACGGAACTTGATAAATCGTGTCAAAAGATCGGCCATTATGGGAGGTTCCCACTTCATAAAAACGCCATATTGTCAGGCATTTTCCAGACTTTTCGCGATTGAAAAATCAAAGCGATATATAAAAACCACTTTGTACGGAATTACCGGAAGTGGCCAAAGTTGAACGCAAAAAAATGTTCAAATCTTACCGTGTCAAACTTTTGGCCGGGTAAAAACTTAGGTTAATTTACAGTTATGTGCATCTATAAAACCACCATTATGTAGTACATGCACGTGTGTACGGTTGTGCAAAAAATCGTATCAATATTTCAAAACAACATGGATAAATCGTCTGAAATTAGACGGTCAAAGTTGTGTTGTAAATTAAATCGTTTTAAACTTTCGCGGGCATTTACTTTGCCATTTTGAATACTTCGCACCTGAAAATCCGCCATTTTGTAGATCATATTACGGACAATAAATGTACAAAAAATTATAACCATAACTTTAAACCGCTTTGTACCGGAAGTCGGAAACCTTTTTAAGCGGCAAAACCGACTTATTAAGATTCTGTCATTTTTGGCGGGAAAATACTCAGCCATTTTGAAAGATATGCCCCTGAAAATTGGCAGTGTTGTAGACTTTTATACCGACTACAAATATGCAAAACATCAGAGTGATATATTAAAACCCCTTGAAACAGAAAGCCGGCAAAGTGATGTGCAGAGACGCGTCTCATACGTGACGAACTTTACGGAGCCATATTTTGGCCATTTTTAAAGTTATGCAACCCGGACTTTGTGGAATTGTCATCATTTTTTACCATCTATCGTTGTACAAAAAATTAGCGCTCTAGCTCACAAAAGCATTTTTTTTCACAAAAATCTTTGTCGGTCAAAATATCGGCCATTTTTGAAAATTTTCGCAAATGTGACTAGGATTCGTGGTGCAGCTTGCAATTGTCTATCTTTGTACAAAAAATTAGCGCTCTAGCTCACAACAAGATTTACCGAAAAAATAGCCCTAACACGGAACTTGATAAATCGTGTCAAATTTGGCGGGCAAAATCTCGGCCATTATGGGAGGTTCCCACTTCATAAAAACGCCATATTGTCAGGCATTTTCCCAGACTTTTCGCGATTGAAAAATCAAAGCGATATATAAAAACCACTTTGTACCGGAAGTGGCCAAAGTTGAACGCAAAAAATGTTCAAATCTTACCGTGTCAAACTTTTGGCGGGTAAAAACTTAGGTTAATTTACAGTTATGTGCATCTATAAAACCACCATTATGTAGTACATGCACGTGTGTACGGTTGTGCAAAAAATCGTATCAATCAATATTTCAAAACAACATGGATAAATCGTCTGAAATTAGACGGTCAAAGTGTGTGTTGTAAATTAAATCGTTTTAAACTTTCGCGGGCATTTACTTTGCCATTTTGAATACTTCGCACCTGAAAAATCCGCCATTTTGTAGATCATATTACGGACAATAAATGAAAAAAAATTATAACCATAACTTTAAACCGCTTTGTACCGGAAGTCGGAAACCTTTTTAAGCGGCAAAACCGACTTATTAAGATTCTGTCATTTTTGGCGGGAAAATACTCAGCCATTTTGAAAGATATGCCCCTGAAAATTGGCAGTGTTGTAGACTTTTATACCGACTACAAATATGCAAAACATCAGAGTGATATATTAAAACCCCTTGAAACAGGAAGCCGGCAAAGTGATGTGCAGAGACGCGTCTCATACGTGACGAACTTTAAGGAGCCATATTTTGGCCATTTTTAAAGTTATGCAACCCGGACTTTGTGGAATTGTCATCATTTTTTACCATCTATCGTTGTACAAAAAATTAGCGCTCTAGCTCACAAAAGCATTTTTCACAAAAAATCTTTGTCGGTCAAAATATCGGCCATTTTTGAAATTTTCGCAAATGTGACTAGGATTCGTGGTGCAGCTTGCAATTGTCTATCTTTGTACAAAAAATTAGCGCTCTAGCTCACAACAAGATTTACCGAAAAAATAGCCCTAACACGGAACTTGATAAATCGTGTCAAATTTGGCGGGCAAAAATCTCGGCCATTATGGGAGGTTCCCACTTCATAAAAACGCCATATTGTCAGGCATTTTCCAGACTTTTCGCGATTGAAAAATCAAAGCGATATATAAAAACCACTTTGTACCGGAAGTGGCCAAAGTTGAACGCAAAAAATGTTCAAATCTTACCGTGTCAAACTTTTGGCGGGTAAAAACTTAGGTTAATTTACAGTTATGTGCATCTATAAAACCACCATTATGTAGTACATGCACGTGTGTACGGTTGTGCAAAAAATCGTATCAATATTTCAAAAAAACAACATGGATAAATCGTCTGAAATTAGACGGTCAAAGTTGTGTTGTAAATTAAATCGTTTTAAACTTTCGCGGGCATTTACTTTGCCATTTTGAATACTTCGCACCTGAAAATCCGCCATTTTTGTAGATCATATTACGGACAATAAATGTACAAAAAATTATAACCATAACTTTAAACCGCTTTGTACCGGAAGTCGGAAACCTTTTTAAGCGGCAAAACCGACTTATTAAGATTCTGTCATTTTTGGCGGGAAAATACTCAGCCATTTTGAAAGATATGCCCCTGAAAATTGGCAGTGTTGTAGACTTTTATACCGACTACAAATATGCAAAACATCAGAGTGATATATTAAAACCCCTTGAAACAGGAAGCCGGCAAAGTGATGTGCAGAGACGCGTCTCATACGTGACGAACTTTAAGGAGCCATATTTTGGCCATTTTTAAAGTTATGCAACCCGGACTTTGTGGAATTGTCATCATTTTTTACCATCTATCGTTGTACAAAAAATTAGCGCTCTAGCTCACAAAAGCATTTTTCACAAAAATCTTTGTCGGTCAAAATATCGGCCATTTTTGAAATTTTCGCAAATGTGACTAGGATTCGTGGTGCAGCTTGCAATTGTCTATCTTTGTACAAAAAATTAGCGCTCTAGCTCACAACAAGATTTACCGAAAAAATAGCCCTAACACGGAACTTGATAAATCGTGTCAAATTTGGCGGGCAAAATCTCGGCCATTATGGGAGGTTCCCACTTCATAAAAACGCCATATTGTCAGGCATTTTCCAGACTTTTCGCGATTGAAAAATCAAAGCGATATATAAAAACCACTTTGTACCGGAAGTGGCCAAAGTTGAACGCAAAAAAATGTTCAAATCTTACCGTGTCAAACTTTTGGCGGGTAAAAACTTAGGTTAATTTACAGTTATGTGCATCTATAAAACCACCATTATGTAGTACATGCACGTGTGTACGGTTGTGCAAAAAATCGTATCAATATTTCAAAACAACATGGATAAATCGTCTGAAATTAGACGGTCAAAGTTGTGTTGTAAATTAAATCGTTTTAAACTTTCGCGGGCATTTACTTTGTCTCAAAAAATTTAAATTTTTCAAAAAAAAAAAAAAATTATATAAAAAAATTTTAAAAAACTTTTTAATAAACATTATAAAACCACCATTTTTAACGGTTTTTTTAAAAAAAAAATTTTTAATAAAAAAAACTTTTTTAAATAAATAAAAAAAAATTTTTTTTGCCCAAATTTTCGCATGAAAAAAAGACAAAAAAAATTTCGACTTTTTTAAAACTTTTTTTTGAAGCGGAAACCTTTTTTAAAGCGGCAAAAAAACGGGACTTTTAAAATTTGGCGGGAAAAAAACTCAGCCATTTTGAAAATATGCCCCTGAAAATTTGTTGTTGTAGACTTTTATACCGACTAAAAATATGCAAAAACAGAGATATGATATAAAAAACCCCTTTAAAAAGACGGAAGTGACGGCAAAGTGAAAATAAGAGACGCAAATTTCCATTTTGAAATTTTACGGAGCCATATTTTGGCCATTTTTAAAGTTATGCAAAAAATTTTTTATTTTGAATTATTTTTTTTTTTACCATCTATCGTTGTACAAAAAAAATTT
Organism: Argopecten irradians; assembly: GCF_041381155.1. NCBI lineage: Eukaryota > Metazoa > Mollusca > Bivalvia > Pectinida > Pectinidae > Argopecten > Argopecten irradians. The sequence continues at coordinate 4,822,514 of NC_091144.1, forward strand.
TCACAAAAGCATTTTTCACAAAAATCTTTGTCGGTCAAAAATCGGCCATTTTTGAAAATTTTGCTTTTTTGTGACTAAAAATTTTCTATTTTTAAAAAAAAAAACAAAATTTTGTGGCAAATTTTTTTTCAAACAAAAAAAAAAAAAAAAAAATCACTTTTTTACATTTTTGTAAAACTTTAAAAATAAAAAAAAATTTAAAAACAAAAAATTTGCAAAAAAAAAAAATAAAAAAAATTTCAAAAAAATTTTTTTTTGCAAAAACAAAAATTTGCATTTTTTAAATTTTTCATTTTTTTGAAAATGCCATTTTGCAAAACATTTTGCAATTTTTTAAAAAAAAAAAAAAAAATTTTTAACCAAAAAAAAAATTTTTTCGAAACCTTTTTTTAAAAAAGCGCTTAGCTCAAACAATTTGATTATAATTTGAAACAGGAAAAATTGGAAAAATGACGAACTTTTGCCATTTTTTTTGGCCAAAAAAATTATGCAAACATTTGTGGAATTTTCATCATTTTTTTTTCCTCATTTTTACAAAAAATCGGCGCATTTTCACCATTTTTCAAAAAAAAATCTTTGTTCAAAAATTCGGCCATTTTTGAAATTTTAAAAAAATTGACTAGTCTAAATTCTTTTGCGCGCTCATTCACAAAAAATTTAAAAAAAAAAAGAAAAAAATTGAAAAAAAAAATATCGGCCATTATGGGAGGTTCCCACTTAAGTGGCCATAAAATTTTTCAGCAAAAAACTTTTTTCAAAATGACTTTTTTGCGATTAAAAAAAAAAAAAATGCACGTGTGTACGGGATTCTGCACAAAAATCGTATCCAATATTCAAAAACAACATTGGAAATCATCATCGTCGTGAAATTAGACCATACGAAGGTAAACAAAGTTGTGTGTTGTAAATTTAATGATAGAAATCGTTAAAATTAATTTTTTTTAAACTTTCGCAAAAAAGGGCATTTACTTTTGCCATTTGCCATTTTGAATGACTTTCGCACCTGAAAATCCGCCATTTTGTAGATCATATTACGGACAATAAATGTACAAAAAAAAAATCATAACCATAACTTTAAACCGCTTTGTGACCGGAAGTGTCGGAAATCATTGTGTGGAAACCTTAAAAGCGCGGCATAACAACGACTTATTTAAGAATTCTGCGCGTTCATTTTTGGCTTATGGGAAAATAACTCAGCCATTTTGAAACAAGAATTGCTTAATTTCGGATGGATATGCCCCTGAAAATTGGCATGTGTATGTACTTTTTATTTAGATATTTTTATACCGACTACACAAAATATGTCAGAAAACATCAGAGTGATATAATTAAACCCATTAAAGTCTTAAACAGGAAGCACCCGGCAAGTGACAATGATGTCCAGCAGACAAGTACTACTCGATCTCATCATCACGTGACTGAACTTTAGCGGAGCCCTATATTTTGAATGGCCATTTTCTAAGTTGATATTCAAACGCTCTGGACTTTGATATGAATTGTCATCATGTTTTTTCTTAACCATCTATTCTTCGTTCAGAAAGCAAAAACTATTAAGCATACCTTTCAAAAAGCTCGAGCTTCTATCACACAAAAGCATTTTTTCCCCACAAAAATCATTGTCCGGTTCTTCTTCAAATAACTCGGGCCATTTTTGAAATCTTTTTTTGTTTTCGCAAATGTGACTTATGATTCGTGGTGCAAGCTTGCAATTAAAAATCTTTGTAAAAAAAAAAATTAAAACGCTCTAAAAAAAAAATAACAAAATTTAAAAAAAATTACGAAAAAAATAGTCCTAACGCGGCAAACTTTGAAAAATCGTTCAAAAAATTCGAAACGCCAAATTTGGTCTTTTTTTTCGGAAAAAAAATTCGAAAAAAAAAACCACTTTAACCAAACAAAAAAAATTTTGAAAAAAATAGGTGGCAAAAGTTGAACGCAAAAAATTTTAAAAAAATTTGTTACCAATTTTTTGGCAAAAAAAAATTGTCATCATTTTTTGTTAATTTAGTTAAATTTCATCAGTTAAAAAAAAAAAAAACCACCAAAAAAATGTAGTTTTGTGCACGTGTGCACGTGCATTAGTAATTTATGTTGTGCAAAAAATCGTATCAAAATTTCAAAAAAAAAAACATGGCAATAAATCGTCAAAAAAAAATGAAATTAGACGGTCAAAGTTGTGTTGTAAATTAAATCGTTAAACAAAAAAACTTTCGCGGGCATTTTTTTTGCCATTTTGAATACTTCGCACCGAAAATCCGCCATTTTTTGAATATAAAACGTTGACAATAAAAAAAATGTACAAAAAAAAAAAATAACCAATGAAAATTTAACTTACGTATAAAACTTTAAAAAAAAAAAACCTTTTTAAGCGGCAAAACCTTTGACGGAAACTTCGCACCTGAAAAAAATTTATTTTTTAATACCGACAAATTCTCAAAAAAAAAAAAAATTTAATACGGAAAATAAATTTTTTTTAACCGGCCAAAATTGACTTATTAAAATTGAAAACATTTTGGCGGGAAAATAAAAGCCATTTTGAAAAAATATGCCCCTGAAAATTGCAGTGTTGCAGACTTTTATATGCCGACTACAAATATGCAAAAAAACATGAGTGATATTTAAAAACCCTTTTAAAACAGGAATTTTGGCCAAAGTGATTTAAACGCGCTCATTACGTGACGAACTTTACGGAGCCATATTTTGGCCATTTTTAAAGTTATGCAACCCGGACTTTGTGGAATTGTCATCATTTTTTACCATCTATCGTTGTACAAAAAATTAGCGCTCTAGCTCACAAAAGCATTTTCACAAAAAATCTTTGTATCGGTCAAAATATCAGCCATTTTTGAAATTTTTCGCAAATGTGACTTCTGGAATTCGTGGTGCAGCTTGCAATTGTCTATCTTTGTACAAAAAAAAATTAGCGAATCTAGCTCACAACAAGATTTACCGAAAAAATAGCCCTAACACGGAACTTGATAAATCGTGTCAAATTTGGCGGGCAAAATCTCGGCCATTATGGGAGGTTCCCACTTCATAAAAACGCCATATTGTCAGGCATTTTCCAGACTTTTCGCGATTGAAAAATCAAAGCGATATATAAAAACCACTTTGTACCGGAAGTGGCCAAAGTTGAAGAGAAAAAATGTTCAAATCTTACCGTGTCAAACTTTTGGCGGGTAAAAAACTTAGGTTAATTTACAGTTATGTGCATTATTGCATCTATAAACCATTATTATGTAGTACGTGCACGTGTTAATCGGTTGTGCAAAAATTTTCAAAAAAATATTTCGCAAAACAAACATGGACAAAATCGTTCTGAAAAATTAGACGGTCAAAGTTGTGTTTAAATTAAATTACGCATTTTTTTTTTGGTCGCACCAAACTTATTACGGGGCTTTGTACCGGAAGTCGCAAAAATTAAGCGGCAAAACCGACTTTATTCAGATTTGTCATTTTTTGGCGGGAAAAATACTCAAGAGCCATTTTTGAAAAGATATGCCCCCTGAAAATTGGCAGTGTTGTAAGAATTTTATGCCGACTACAAAATGGGCAAAAAACATCATAAGTGATATATCAAAACCCCTTGAAACAGGAAGCCGGCAAAGTGATGTGCAGCGTCTCATACGAACTTTACGCGTTCTCATTTTTGCCGAATTTTTAACCATTTTAGCCATTTTTTAAAGTTATGCATTGTCGGATTTTTTACCATTTGTCATCATTTTTTTACAAAAATCTTAGCATTTACAAAAAAAAAATTTTAAAAAAATCATTTTTCACAAAAAATCTTTTTCAAAAAAAAAAATTTTTTTGTTGGCCATTTTTTGAAATTTTGCAAAAATGTGCTCTAAATTTGTGGTGTCTATCTTTGTACAAAAAATTAGCGCTCTGATTTACAAAAAATTGCTCTAACACAAAATATTTACCAAAAAAATAGCCCTAAAAAACTTGAAAAATCGTGTCAAAATTTGGCGGGCAAAAAAATCTCGGCCATTTGGGAGGTTTCACTTTTTTGTCAGGCATTTTCCAGACTTTTCGCGATTGAAAAATCAAAGCGATATAAAAAAACCACTTTGTACCGGAAGTGGCCAAAAGTTGAACGCAAAAAAAAAAAAATCAAATTTCGTGTCAAATTTTGGCGGTAAAAACTTTTGGTCTGGTTAAAAACTTCAGTTTAATATGCACAGTTATTATGTGGCATCTATAAAACCACCATTATATAGTACAAGAGTCACGTGTGAACGTTGTGCAAAAAATCGATATCAATATTTCAAAACAACATGGAAAAACTCGTCTGAAATTAGACGGTCAAAGTTTTGTTGTAAATTAAATCGTTTTAATAACACTTTCGCGGGCATTACTATGCCATTTTGAATACTTCCCTGCACCTGAAAACTCCGCCATTTTGTAGATCAATCATTACGGACAAATAATGTACAAAAAATTATAACCTTAAACTTTAAAACAAACTTCGTGTACCGGAATTAACGGTTTAGATCGGAAAACCTTCTTTCAAGCGAGCAAAACCGACCCTTATTAAAGATTCACTGTCATTTTTAGGAAAGCGGGAAAATACTCAGCCAATTTTTTTGAAAGATATTGCCCCTGAAAATATGGCAGGTCTTGTTGTTTTGTATTTTGTTTAGTGTTTTTTAACCGACTAACATATATGCACGACATACAGAGTACTAGCAAACCAGAGTGATATATTCTTACAAAACCCGCATTTAAAACAGGAAGCTCGGCAAATGGATATTGCCCCTGTCACCAAAATTGACGAACTTTACAGATGCTACATGATTTTGGCCACATTCTTCACAATTTATAGCAACCCGTAGACTATTGTGGAATTGTCATCATTTTTTTACCATCTATCGTTGTACTAACAAAAAATTTAGCGCAGCTCACAAAAGCACATTTTTACCACAAAAAACTTGGGGTCGTCGTCAAAATATCGGCCATTTTTGAAATTATTCGCACAATTAATTATACTAGGATTATTCCGCAGGATGCAGCTTGCAATTGTTCTATCTTTTGTACAAAAACATTAGGGCGCTCTAGCTCACAAAACAACAAGATATTACCACCGAAAAAATATAGGCCCCCCTAACACGGAACTTGATAAATCGTGTCAAACATGGCGGGCAAAAATCTCGCGCAATAAATCGGTAGGTTCCCATCTCTCAACAAAGAACGCTCATGATTAAGTCTAGGCAAGTTATTCCAAGAACTGTTTCGTAGCCGATAATGAAACATCAACAGCGATGATATAAAATCTCACTTTGACACCGAACGTAGTGGGCCCATAGTTGAACGCAACAAAATGCTTCAAATCTTAATCGTGATCCAACACATTTTGCGCGAGGTACAAACTTTAGGTGTAATTTTACGAGTTATAGGTCGCATCACATATGAAACCACCTATATTATGTACGTACACATGTCACGAAGTGTACGATTTGTGCAGAAAAATCCTTATCAATACTATCTCAAAAACCCACAACATGGATAAACTCGCGATACTGAAACTTACGACACGGAGTCAAATATCTTTTGTTGAGTAAATTAAATCAGATCTAAACTTTCCGCGGGCATTTACTTTGGCCATTTTGAATACATTCTGCACCTGAAAATCTGGCCATTTTGAGTAGATCATATTAACGAGACAATAAATGTACAAAAAATTATAAACCATAACATTCAAGACCGGTGCATTCTGTACCGGAAGTCGGAAACCTTATTTAAGCCGGCTAACACGCTGACTCTAATTAAGATTACATGACAGACGACTACAAAAATATGCAAAACATCAGAGTGATATATTAAAACCCCTCTAGTAAAACAGGTAAAAGCACCGGCGAAAGTGATGTGCAGAGACGCGTCTCATACGTGCACGAACTTTATTAAGGAGCCCATATTTTTGGCCATTATTTAAAAGTTATGCAACCCGGCACCTTTGTGGAATTGTCACACATTTTTGTGGAATCTGTCATGCATTTTTTACCATCTATCCATTGTACACAAAAAAATTACAGCGCTCTAGAAAGCTCACAAAAGCATTTTTTCACAAAAATCTTTGTCGGTCAGAAAAATATCGGCGGCATATTTTGAAAATTTTCGCAAATGTGACTAGGATTCGTGGTGCAGCTTGCAATTGTCTATCTTTTGTACAAAAAAATTAGCAGCTCTCTAGAGTCTCACAACAAGATTTATACCGAAAAAAATAAGCCCTAACACGGAACTTGATGAATAACTTCGTGTGTCAAATTTGTGGACGGCGGGCAAAAAATCTCGGCCATTATGGGAGGTTTCCCACTTCATATTTAATAAAAACGCCATAATTCAGGTCAGGCGGGCATTTTCCAGACTTTTCGCGATTGAAAAATCAAAAGCGATATATATAAAAACCACATTTATTGTACCGGAAGTGGGCCAAAGTTGAAACGACGCAAAAAATGTTCAAATCTTACCGTGTCAAACTCAAACTTTTGGCGGGTAAAAACTTAGGTTAATTTACAGTTATGTGCATCTATAAAACCACCATTATGTAGTAGTACATGCACGTGTGTACGGTTGTGCAAAAAAAATCGTATCACAATATTTCAAAACAACATGGATAAATCGTCTGAAATTTAGGGTACGGTTCCCAAACGGTCAAAGTTGTGTTGTAAAAAAAAAATTAAAATCGTTTTAAACTTTCGCGGGCATTTACTTTGCCATTTTGAATTACTTCGCACCTGAAAAATCCGCCATTTTGTAGATCATATTACGGACAATACAAAAAATGTACAAAAAATTATAACCATAACTTTAAAACCGCTTGTAACCGGAACCGGTACCTCGAAGACGGAAACCTTTTTTAAAGCGGCAAAAACCCGACTTATTAAGATTCTGTCATTTTTGGCGGGAAAATACTCAGCCATTTTGAAAGATATTGCCCCTGAAAATTGGCAGTGTGTTGTAGACTTTTATACCGACTACAAATATGCAAAAACATAGAACAATTGGCAGTGTTGTTCAGAGTGATATATTTAAAACCCCTTTGAAAACAGGAAGCCGGCAAAGTGATGTGCAGAGACGCGTCTCATACGTGACGAACTTTACGGAGCCATATTTTGGCCATTTTTAAAGTTATGCAACCCGGACTTTGTGGAATTGTCATCTATTTTTTTTTACCATCTCTATCGTTGTTACAAAAAAATTAGCGCCTCTAGCTCACAAAAGCATTTTCACTTCAAAAAAAATCCTTTTCGTCCGAGGTTATCAAGTTTTTTAATATCGGCCATTTTTGAAATTTTTCGCAAAATGGTGATCTAATATGATTCGTGCATGGTCTGCAGCTTGCAATTGTCTACTCTTCTTTGTCCACAAGAAAAATTAAGCGCTCTCTAGCTCACAACATAAGATTTACCCGAAAAAATAGCCCTAACACGGAACTTTGATAAATCGGTGTCAAATTTGGCGGGCAAAATCTCGGCCATTATGGGAGCGTTCCCACTTCATAAAAACGCCATATATGTCAGGCATATTTCCAGACTGTTTTCGCGCAATTTGAAAAATCACAAGCGATATATACTAAAAACCACTTATTGTACCGGAAGTGGCCCAAGATTGAACGCAAGAAAAAATGTTCAAATCTTATCGTGTCAAACTTTTGGCAGGGTAAAAACTTACTATTAATTTACAGTTATTGTGCATCTATAAAAAACCACCATTCCTATGTAGTACTCAACATGCACGTGTGTACGGTTTGTGCAAAAAATCGATTATCCCAATATTTCAAAACACACATGGAGAAAATCGTACCTGACTTGTAAAATTAGAATGGTCAACGTTCAGAAAAATTGTGTTTGAGATCGTCTGAGTCAAACTTTGTGTTGTAAATATATTATCGTTTTTAAACTTTCGCGCGGGGGCATTTACTTTGCCATTTGAATACTTCGCACCTGAAAATTCCGCATTTAGAATTGTAGATACACTATGTACGGACCAATAAATGTGTAATGAATACAATTAAACCATAACTTTTTTAAAACCTGCTGGGGCCCTGTACCGAGAAGTCGCGGAAACCTTTTTAGCGGCAAGCAGGCAAAAAACCGACTTATTAAAGATTCTGTCATTTTTGGCGGGAAAATACTCAGCCATTTTTGAAAGAATTATGCCCCTGAAAATTGGCAGTGTTGTATGACTTTCACCGACTAGATAGGGGGGGGGGGGGGGGACTACGGGGGGGGGGGGGGGGAGGGGGGGGCAAAACATCAGAAGTGATATATTAAAACCCCTTGAAACAGGAAGCCGGCAAAAGTGATGTATGCAGAGACGCGATCTCAATACAGTGACGAACTTTAAGGGACGCCTATATTTTGGGCCATTTTTTAAAGTTATGCAACCCCGTGAGCTTTACTTTTGTGGAATTGTCATCATTTTTTACCCATCATATCGTTTGTTACAAAACAAATTAGCGCTCTATGCTCTACCAAAATTCATTTTTCATCAAAAATCTTTGTCGGTCAAAATATCGGCCATTTTTGAAATTTTCGCAAATTGTTGACTAGGATTCGGAGTTCGTGGTGCAGCTCTGCAATTGTCTATCATTTTGTACAAAAAATTAGCGGCTTTGCGGCGATCTAGCTCCACAACAAGATTTTTACCGAAAAAAAATAGCCTCTACTAACACGGGAACTTTTATAAATCGTGTCTGGTCAATTTTGGCTGGGCAAAAATCTCGGGGCCATTTTGTGGGAGGTTTCTCCACTTCATAATACTCGCCATATTGTCATAGGCATTTTCCAGAGCTGTTTCACGCGATTGCACAATCAGCGTCAAAAATAACAACTACCACTGTTGATACGCAGGAAAAGGGTACGCCCAACTACTGTAGACGCAAAAAAAAGTCTCACAAACTAACCGGTTTCAAACATTTGTTGCAGGGATAAAAAACTGAATATTATCTTTAGCAAGTTTATGATTTCATCTAACAAACCACCATTAAAGTAGTACATGCACGTGAGTGACCGTTTTGAGCAAAAATATCGAATCAATATTTCCAAAACAGCATGGATAAATCGTCTTAAATTATACGGTCAACGTTTGTTGTAAATAAATCGTTTTTAAACATTCCGCATATTGTGCATTTACATTTGCCATTTTAGCAGAAACTTCGCACCTGAAAAATCCGCCATTTTGTAGATCATATTACGGACAATAAATGTACACGACAGAAAAATCATAACCATTAATTTAAACGGCTGTTTTGCCCTTCCTGGAAGTCGGAAACCTTTTTAAGCTGGGTCAAAACCGACTTTTTTAAGATTCTGTCTTATTTTTTGGCGGGAAATTATACTCAGCAGGGCCCATTTGAAAGATTATTGCCACTGAAGCAACATTGGCTCAGATGTTGTAGATTATTAGCTGCAACGACTGTTACAAATATGCCCAAAAAGTTCAGAATGTGATTAGTAATCAAAACCCACCTTTAAACAGAGAATTGCTCTCGTGCAAAGTGATTGATGATGCAAGATGACAGCGTCTATACGTGAACGCAACTTTTAACGGAGCCATATTTTGGCCTGGCCATTTTTAAGTGTTTATATGCAAACCCGGACTTTGTAGGATGTTGTCATCTTTTTTATTTTTATCGTTTGTTTGTAGGTGTACAACGCAAAAAAATTAGCGCTCTAGCTCACAAAAGCATTTTTATCAACAAAATATTATTCTTTTTGTCAGGTCAACAATATCCGGCCATTTTTGATTGAATTTTCGCAAAATGTGAATAGGATTCGTGGCAGTGTGCAGCATTTTGCTTTGTCTATATTTGTGTACTAAATTATGGGCGGAAGATTTGGCCACCTAACACGGGTAACTTGTATAAATCGTGCTCAAATTTGGCGGGGGCGCAAAATCTTCGGCCAAATGTGGAGGGTTCCCACTTCATACATTTCTTACTTGTCAGGCATTTTTCCCTGCAACTTTTTGCGCGGATTGAACAAATCATAGCGATATTAAATAACCACTTTGATACCGGAAGTGGCCAAAGTTGTACCGTGGTCAATACATTTGGCGGGTTACAGTAAACTTAGGTTAATTTACAGTTATGTGCATTCCTAATAATATAACCACCATTATGTACGTACCAAATTAACATATACAGCTGTTTTATGCTATTGCAACAGGTGTGTACGTTTAGTCGACACAAAAAATCGTACATCAACTATATTTTCAACGAACAAATTGCGAAGTTCAAGATCGTCTGAAATTAGGATCCGGTCAAATGTTATGTTGTTACGTAAATTTAAATCGATTTAAACTTTCGCGCAGGAAATGGCTGCATTTACTTTGCCATTTTGAATACCTCGCACCTTGTTGTGTTTCACAATCTCCATATCAACTTTTGGATTTATATCTGCTTTGTGAAATAAAAATCATTGTGTTCATTGCTTTGAAGGGTACGTTTAATCCACGCGATGTAGTCTAGCTTATAGGCCTATTGTTGACTTATAAATCATTCAGAACGATATTGTTCACAAAATCCGCAACTCCGATTCAAAGAAACAATATCGCTGTCAAAGCAAAGCGATACTATTCTGAATGTAATGTTTGTCAGAAAGGTTTTTATGGAGGTTGTAACCTTTTGGATATTTCACACTATGCAGGAATTTGTAAATATAGAGTTATAGAAATTTAGAACGTTAGCCCTTGTTTGGTGTCAATGAAAGTTCAAAACAGCAGCTTGGATTATTCCAATGTTTTGTTGTCCGTTTGGTTATTTAATAGTCGGTCAAGGTGGCGGAGTGGTTAAAATGTTCCGACATATAACCACAAGCCCTCCAACTCCGGGATGCAAGTTCTAATCTCATGTGGGGGAGTTGCTAGGTACTAACCGCTGATTAGTGTTTTTTTCACCGGGTACTCCGGCTTACCTCCACCAACAAACCTGGCACGCCTTTACATGACCCTGGCTGAAAATAGGACGTCAAACTAATATAACTCAAACCTGTTAAATAGTCGAGATGTATTATGGGTATATCCTCTACACTAAAAAGAATATACGTCCCCGGCTTACTATACCTTTCTACCCAATTTTCTGTCTAAATATCTTTCGAGCCAGAAAAACTGCAGCCCACTCTACATTAGCCTCCTCACCCACATTCATCAGAAATTTTATTTTATCGTCTTGAGGTACCCAGTAACATTATTTAGTGTCTCCAGATGTAACGGCTTCCACTCATGTATGTGGTGTGTAGCGTGTATGAAGTGCGCGGTGCGTGTTTTAGGAGACTGTGGTATATTCGCCTGCTATGGACCACAAACTAAATCACAAATATAAACGACGATTGAAAACAACCATTAAAGTTCATAAGTGTAACGTTTTGATAACAACATATCTTCATCATTTTTTTTTGTAGCTGACTGGTAAATACGTGCAGTATGAGACAATCTTATTTTTGATTTTTTCATCTATTTGGAAGATTTAGCGAAACAAAAGTCTAATTTGTACCTATACAGTGGTGTTGACTTGCACGAAGATACACAACACGTCAAAACTTTATGACGGCATTTTAGATATTTGTTCTCCATTTTCAATTATCAAAGCAATATCTTATCTTTTTTTGTCCCTTCCCAAATGAATTCAGAAAAAATGCTCACCCTTGAATGGATATAAGATATTTCATCTGTTATGATAAACATGTTTTAACAATTTGAAGTACTGTAATTATTATAGTATAAATGTGCATGCCTTACTTCAGTAATCATCGTCAGATGAGATATTATAAATGAGGTTATATTTTGGCTTATATACATTTAAAGTAGAACAAGGTTTTTTGTTTTTGGGGTAATGGAAAATATCTTCAATTTATCCAAATTTTAATCGTACTAAGGAGAAAGACAGTGAATATGTGGATTATAATTATTTTCAAATTAATTCAAATAACCGATTTCAAATTAATTCGGTTCTATTGTATTTACATCAGACATAATAAGGGAAATTAAGTCGCCGCAAAAAAAAGTTTGTTGAATGTATTCAACCGCCCCTCCATCTTGTCTTTTTTTGTATTACGTGTTGTAGTTTCGTAATAGATATCAGATAATCTAGCCTTGAGTTCCAGACTGATGCCTACTGATAAGTTCACAATATATATAAAGCTTATTTGATATGCATGACCACTCACCCATAACATCGACAAACTATTTACGCCTATATAGATCGGCTGCCAGATATAATTAATGTGCTATTGATTCATATATCATTCATGATTCTGTCTAGCTGTGAACGGATCAAGTATATACGAATACCGCAGTGTTCATTACAAATGCTATAATAAAAATAAATTGGGTACAAAGTACACGTCAGCCATGCGTTACAAAGGCATTTTATGTCACATTATTAAGTAATGTCTCTTACAGATTGTACATATTGTGGACGCGAAATGGTTAAAACAGAAGTGAATGAAACGATCTATAAATCTTAATCTGACAGGCGGTATCCATCACCAAACCAGTTTTATAGAAAAAAAAACCTTTTTGAATAAAACTATAAATTTTTCGTGTCACGTTTAGTGGATGTATACAAAAATATCTTCCCCTTTCCATGTCAGCTAGATTTGAATAAACCATGAGAAGATATACTTCCTGAAAATATAACAGATTTTACTAGTGTATATGTATCTGCCTAGTTATATGTTATAGAATGAGAGGAAACCATTAACTGACAAACAAATGATGTCCATTTGTATAATAAGAAAAGATCGTTTAAATCACATACAACATAATTGTGTTAATATTACATATCAAGATCATTTTGAGTGAAAATTCAAAGTAAACACTAATTCAATAACGGAATGAATGTTAGTTAGAATGTTGATACTGTACTTCATGACACAATATATTGTATATTTTATTTACTTTACTACAGTTCATGATCATAACATTTAAAGAATAAAATGGTATATTAATTACCATGTCGTTCATTTAATTGTATGTTACTCTCTGAATAATTTTATTCTAGTGTTACTTTAATACAAATTACTCTCCTAATCATTTTATCCCAATGTTACTATAAATACAAATTACTCTCCGAATCATTTTATTATAGTGTTGGTGTGAATACAAATTACTCTCCGAATCATTTTATTATAGTGTTGGTGTGAATACAAATTACTCTCTGAATCATTTTATTCTAGTGTTACTTTAATACAAATTGCTCTACGAATCATTTTATTCCAGTGTTACTTAAATACAAATTACGCCCCTATCATTTTATTATCGTGTTAATGTATATAAAATTACTCTCCGTACACTCTGAATCAATTTATTTTAGGGTTACTTAAATACAAATTATTCTCTGATCATTTCATTCTAGTGTTACTGTATTTACTGAAATAAACAATTACTCTCCAAATCATTTTATTATAGGATTGGTGTAAATACAAATTACTCTCCAAATCATTTTATTATAGTATTGGTGTAAATACAAATTACTCTCCAAATCATTTTATTATAGGATTGGTGTAAATACAAATTACTCTCCAAATCATTTTATTATAGGATTGGTGTAAATACAAATTACTCTCCAAATCATTTTATTATAGTATTAGTGTAAATACAAATTACTCTCCGAATCATTTTATTCCAATGTTACTATAAATACAAATTACTCTCCGAATCATTTTATTATAGTGTTGGTGTGAATACAAATTACTCCCCGAATCATTTTATTTTAGTGTTACTGTAAATACAAATTACTCTCCGAATCATTTTATTATAGTGTTGGTGTAAATACAAATTACTCTCCGAATCATTTTATTATAGTGTTGGTGTGAATACAAATTACTCTTCGAATCATTTTATTCTAGTGTTACTGTAAATACAAATTACTCTTCGAATCATTTCATTCTAGTGTTACTGTATTTACTGAAAAAAAACCCAACAATTAGTCTCCAAATCATTTTATTATAGGATTGGTGTGAATACAAATTACTCTCCGAATCATTTTATTCTAGTGTTGGTGTGAATACAAATTACTCTCCGAATCATTTTATCATAGTATTGGTGTAAATACAAATTACTCTCCGAATCATTTTATTCTAGTGTTACTGTATTTACTGAAAAAAAACCCAACAATTAGTCTCCAAATCATTTTATTATAGTGTTGGTGTGAATACAAATTACTCTCCGAATCATTTTATTCTAGTGTTGGTGTGAATACAAATTACTCTCCGAATCATTTTATCATAGTATTGGTGTGAATACTAATTACTCTCCGAATCATTTTATCATAGTATTGGTGTGAATACAAATTACTCTCCGAATCATTTTATTCTAGTGTTACTTTAATACAAATTACTTTCCGAATTAATTTTTTCTAGTGTCTCTGTATTTACTGAAATAAACAATTACTCTCCGAATCATTTCATTCTAGTGTTACTGTATTTACTGGAAAAAAACCCAATTACTCTCAAAATCAATTTTATTGCACTGTAGTTACTATAAATACAGAGTACTATCATTTCACTGCAGTGTTACTTACAGTAAATACAAATTGCATTTCGTATCATTTAATCGTAGTGTTACTGTAAATACAAATTACTCTCCGAATCATTTTATTCTAGTGTTGGTGCAAATACAAATTGCTATCCGTTTAATACGAGTAATTGTAAATACATACTACGGTTCCGAATAATTTACAAATTACTAATCGTTTCATTGTATGATATTATAAGGGTAAAGAAATAATTTACGTATACTTTCACACATATCTATTTAGTATGTTTTGCATGTGATTGATGTATCTGTCATGTGTTCTCTATCATCCTATGTATGTTTTATATCAAATGATATGTGCTGTTTATCATTCGATGTGTTTTCTCTACTCGGTATGTTTTGCTTAGGTTAATCTATTGCCATCCCTTCGGCTTTTAAGGTAATGCTTTGTTAAATATTTCTTGTGATGCCGAGACAATGTGCTGAACAAGAAATGCATTCTTCCGTCTCTAATGCCTGATCCTGAAAGGATGTTGCAAGTTTGACTTTTCGATCCTCCTCTGCTCTTTTGTAATGGATGAAATCATTTCTAGGCGTACGAATCAATTGGAACGCAAGCTCTCCTGAAGGCATGATCTACTTCTGAAATATTCGCCTGAAGGCATGACCTACATTTGAAACATTCGCCTGAAGGCATGACCTACTTCTGAAATAGTCGATACTCTTTCTGAGTATACTTTATTCTAGTTACGATATCAAATTGCACGATAACTTACAACCTGTTGGATTACTTCTTTATGCCTGGCATGGATACTGGAATTCGACTTATTATCCTAACATTACTAATTGGAGATTTGCGGATTACATCTTTAACTGTAGATCTTGCCTGAAATTGATGCCTTGACGTCATCGGAATCATTACGTCTTATCCGGGATACCCCCGAAGAGGATTTGTCAGATTTACCCTTCGAAACCTCTGATTTCATGTCAGATTTTGGACAAGATCTTCCTAAATGGTGTAAATACTGCAACCTTGTTAAAGTCATCTTGCCACAACTCTACCAGTACAGAAACCAAGACGTCATGTTAACGCCATCAAAAAGTCGAGTAATGAGTGAAGCAGAAATGTCACGTAACCCAGTGACGTCAGATGATTTTTCCGAAATAAATAACATGGGTATGCTTTCACCAGACTATGCAGAACAACACGTAGACAACATCAAAATCGACAAGAAATGCAACCCAATGTCTACCAGTCAAAGTGCCTGTACCTGGTAAGGCAACATTAAACAATAGATACATCCGAGCCAGCGATATGTGGAAAACACTTAACTGGTATGTTATGACTGGCAATACGTAATTAAATGTTATTAGAAGTTATATGAAAGCATGGCATGAACATGTATACTAGGTAATTGTAATGGGATTCTATAGATGGAACAGGATAATTCGGTAATATTGAATAATTCGATATCGATACACTAAAGGTAATATTGAATAATTTGATATCGATACGCTCAAGGTAATATTGAATAATTCGATATCGATACGCTTAAGGTAATATTAAATAATGCGATATCGATACGCTAAAGGAAATTGAATAATTCGATATCGATACGCTAAAGGTAATATTGAATAATTCGATATTGATATGCTAAAGGTAATATTGAATAATTCGATATCGATACGCTAAAGGTAATATTGAATAATTCGATATCGATACGCTAAAGGTAATATTGAATAATGTGATATCGATACGCTAAAGGTAATTGAATAATTCGATATCGATACGCTAAAGGTAATATTGATTAATTCGATATCGATACGCTGGAGGTAATATTGAATAATTCGATATTGATATTCTAATGTAAAATATAATTCATATCGACATGCTTAAGGTAATATTGGGTAAATCGATATACAAGGTGATACAAAAATCAGTATTTTTTATCTGTATGAATGTTTAACCTTTACTTGACAATGTCTATATTAAAGTGATTTCGAAAAACATTGGCTACATAAAGTGGTATTCCGAAAGACCCTTTCGGAACCGCGGTATTGTACGTATACATTACATGTGATAAAGCAATAACATAATGTAATAAAGCAAGCACAAAGCTGGAAACTGTTGATAGCCGAATAATATAGTGATAAGCACTATAAATAGTATAGTGATGTCGGCTTTAAAAACATATGTGTGACTAAATGCAACAACATACATAACGAAATACGCAACATTTAATCCCACATTCTAATACTCAACTTCAAGTACTACCGGCTTTATATAAGACGCAGGACAAACAACGCGAGCAAAATATCTATCCTTCGCTATGGATAACCAGGCTTACCCTAGTCGAGAGCTAAAGGAAATTAGGAAACATAATATACTATCACCAAAAAGAAGAAATACTTAAAACTATTTACACACTTGAGTGCTACAGATCATCCATAAACCATCGTCGGTTACCCACATACAGGTAACCAGCCTACACTACAATGCTGTCCGATCTGCATCGTTTTCCGATGAATAAAGCTTTCATATCGCTTTGGAAGACATAGTCACATAATCATAGTACTGTAGCGTTGAAACTTTCTAAGGAAATTCAACTTTTTGCTACAATATTTTATTACACCTATATTAGATATTATGGCTGTAACGTTTCAGCCTTCGTTTTAATTGAAAGACATTCAAACAAGAAGCCCAGAGGGCCTGTATCGCTCACCTGGCTTTTTGTCCTAGTAATTATCAATTTTGAATCCCTACTCTATAAGTATGTTGCAAATGAAAATACGAGTGCAAATTACTGAAAAAACGACATTTATTCACACGTTTTAGTGACAGATGCAAGACACTAGTTCGATACAACGCAGAGGGCATTTTTGATCGGGACGAAGGGAGTTATAGACTTTTGAACATTTGTAACATTCCTGACTATCAGTAGATCATATGGCTAGTGTCCAGTGATCCTGGGTTCGCACATCTTCGCAGAAGTGTAAACAAATCATCTATAAGATTAAAGTAATTTCCAACTACGACGAGTTGACAGATAGATCCATTCAAATAGTGTGTCATGTACCTGTCGTCAACTTATCTCTTCTGAATACTTTGTTTTTAAGTATTTCATAACCATATAGCATAGTGTATGCAAGTGTATACATTGTCTTTATACACAACGGTTTGCTTATTTGATTATTTTAATGTTCTGTGAACAGTTAGGGTCATGTAAGGATGTCCTCCCATGTATGCCGTGTGTTGCGTGTATGTTGTGCGAGGTGCGTGTTTTGGGAGGCTGCGGTATATTCATGTTTGTCTTCTTGTATGATGGAACTGTTGCCCTTTTTATAGTGCTATATCACTGAAGCATGCCATCGAAGACACCATACACCCCACCCGGTCACATTATACTGACAACAGGCGAACCAGTCGTCCCAATCCTTGTATGCTGAGCGCTAAGCAGGGGCAGAAACCACCACTTTTATAGACTTTGGTGTGTTTCGGCCAGGGGACAGAACCCAGAGCCTTCCTTACTGGGGCGAACGCTCATCTCAAGGCCAAAATGAGGCGGTGTCAAGGGAGGCATTAGGAAAGATAAAGTCAGTAAAGAGGAAGAGAAATAATATCTTAAATTTAGTCGTCTGCAATAGGGGCAGCAGGTACAATTCTAACGCCCTACCTGCAGGGCCAAAAGTGCCACCGTACGTTTACGTACAAGCCACCCGACCGCATCTTTTACATATGAAAAATTATCTAACTATTGAGCATATCATTGCTTTGATGTTTATCAAATCCATCATTTGTAATGCATATACATAAAATAATAATAACTAGCACCTGTGATCCCTATGTGCAACTGATAGCATCAGCAATTATATCGCCAGTATAACATTCTAATATAGCATCATGTAACAAAAACTTACAATACTGAAAATTATGTGTTATTAATTTATGCCTACAAGTCTTACGATACAATCACTCCACAAAACCCTCCCACATAAGAGAACAATCATACCAATTTAATAAGAGAATTAAAATCAACAATGAAGCACCGTCAAGAAGATAGGATCGAGGTTGGCCTTTGTAAGCTACAAAAAACACACCCGGTGAACTGGGAAATAAATACTTGCCATAACAGTCTATGATGATTGTTTGTTTGTTTGATTAAATTAACGTCCTATTAACAGCCAGGGTCATGTAAGGACGGCCTCCCATGTAGGTTATATGTTGCGTGTATGAAGTGCGCGGTGCTTGTTTTGGGAGACTGCGGTATATTCGTGTTGTGTCTTCTTGTATAGTGGAAATCTTATGATGAATAATATGTTCATCTGCCTATACATGTTGTCAAAAAATCCTACGCTCCTTATACCCTTAAACGTCGCTAAACACATCCTTAATAGTTCTATCTTGTTCATTCTGGATTACCGCGTATCATTTGAGAAGTAATTCAATTTAGACATATCCCCGTCATGGTATGCTAATGCGAATGGAAGATATCTAATTTTGCTTCGATATTTCAGCGTTGATAGGACTTGAAGTATAGGTGTGACTGTAGCGTGAATATCATACAAGAGGTGTTGAATGAGATATAAGAGTTACCTTCTCAAACCTAATGGATATCAAAACTAATACATCGTCTGCTCCACCGCAGGTCTTGGTGCTTGGCGTTTGCAAAAAGGAAAACATGACTCTTTTAACTGCGCTTATAATCTTTGATACAGATCCTGAAGAATGAAATAACATTGATATAAATTGGTTGTCATCTGATGTTAGTAGCGTTTATTAGTCCACGACTGGGGCTTAGAATTCACAGCGTACAATTTGAGTGTGTTAACCTGGTATCGTTCATCCTTTAGGAAATGGGAATGAAACTAAGTAGAGGATGGTTCAGTGTAAAGTGCTTTCTCACGGTAGTACCTGCTTTATTTGATTTGTCATAACAAATTTGTAAAGACGTGGGACTCTATCAGGGACAAAGATGGCCGATCGGCGTGACATGTAGGTGTGTCGGTAATGTACAAGAATTCAACATTATTGTCTTGGTAGAAAAGAAACATTTCGATAATGGCGTTGTCGTACCGCGATAGTAACGTGGAATAGTACAGCCAGCTGACCAAAACCGATCAGACTGTTGTTTCCTTATTGAGGGGAATCACTTTTTGCCGTTTTACGGCCACTCAGTAACAAGCAAAATATTTTGCATGAAGAAAGCTTAACGTAAGCTAAATATTGTATCCTATTCAAAACATTTTTTTCTATGACAATGGTTATTTCAGAGGTCAGAAGTCAAAGGGTGAAAAATGATGTTTTCATTGTTTTTAGTCCTAATTAATTAAACATCAAAGTAAGAATGATATTTTTGATTTCTGGATTTGTTAATTTTAGTTCAGAATACAAATGAAAAATTGAATTAGGTCAGGGTGACATAGTTAAGTATTTGTTCTAAATCAGCATTAAAGTTTTTAATGACTTTGCTGAAAACTTTCCTTTTACAATGATTTGAAAGTGATATTTTGCAGAACTTCATGTGGATCTTAACATTACTTAGTTAAGATAATTCTAACTTAAGGGACTCCTTTACGTTAAGGAATGTTGATGAAACTGAGCTAATGGGTTACAATCACTGTCGTAATGTCCTCCACTGGAAACTGTGTATGATATACTCCAGAGGTGGGTAAAAAGAGAGTGATAGTAAACATCGAGTATATACTATAAATAAATAAAGTAAATATCTTATCATTCTCTAGTTACATGGTGAATTAAAAGTAAACTTTTGCTTCCATTTCAGAGTCAGCCGACACTTTAACAGCCATATAGGTCCTGCTGACAGCACCGTCGCTCCTGTGTCACGTGACTGAATGTAAATATTAGGTTTATTTTTACACCATCTCCTTAAAAAAACATATGTGGGATTCTCGACCTCCTTTTATGTGTGGCTACGTGTGAGAGAAATATGTGAAAATGAGGGACTTTTAAATTCGTTTTACGATATTGTTACCATTGGAATATGGAATCATTTCATAAAAATCAGATATGTTTACGCTTAATCTTAATATAGGAAGCGTAAATGCGGGTTAAACCTTTTTGGTCGAAATTCTATTAATTTGCTAAACCCAAAAATAATTTTGTGTTTGATGAATTTTCAAAATTACATATTAAGAATCATTCACTGTGTAAAAAGTTACATCTTGAGAGAAAATAAGTTTATTTATCAAGTTACTTAAAATAATTTACTTCTAGTACTAGTTTACGGAAAACGGTTTCAAAAGCCTTGATCAAATAGACATAGAATTAGCGCATTGTAAAAATCCAGTTGTAGGTAAAATCATCATAATACAAACATAAGGCAAAATAATCTGTTTTTAATTTCATCTTCTGATTAATTTCCAAAAATATTTTAAATTTTTTTTTGGGCTGGAATTATATGTTTTATTCAATTTGTATGTTTCACAGCATTTCAGAGTTCTTTCCCTGTCGATGTATTCCGTCAGAATTACGTTTATACAAAATAAACTTTACTTTCGTTGCTCATGGTTTCACTTAGCGATAAATGTAGTGCTCGAATATCTATTGGCTAAGTTTTTAAATTTTTCATTTTTGATTTGAGACTATATTTGATTTTTATCATGAGCGTTTATTTTAAACATATTTCATTGATATATAAAACAATGATTGGGCACAGGTTATATAGAACTTATAGACACTTATTCATGGGTATTTATATAAATAACAAACTTATGTGATTTCATTAAATTCGGGTAATAACCACGAAAACACCTTATGGATTTAGAATAAAGACAAGATTATGATTGAATATTAAAAAATGAGACTTTTATATAACTGTTTTGTTTGCTCTAATTAAAATGCTAGAATAAATATTGCTGTATTTTCTCTCTGTTTTGTTAAATTATTTGTCGTTCCATTTCAATTTCGGTGGCATATTTCAGTGATATACCAGTATAAAAGGGGCAAGAATGCCACTATACAAGAAGACACCAAACGAATAAACCGCAGTCTCCCAAAACACGTACCTCGCACTTTACACGCAACACACTGCATACATGGGAGGCCGTGTCTTTGTTTGTCTGTTTGATTAATTAACGTCCTATTAACATCCAAATTCATGTAAGGACGGCCTCCCATGTATGCGGATTGCAGCGTGCAAGGTGCTTGTTTTGGAAAACCGCAGTATGTTCGTGTTGTGTCTTCTTGTATAGTGGATCTGTTGCCCTTTATAAAGTGCTATATCACTGAAGCATGCAGCCGAAGACAAAGCAACTAACCCCAACCGGTCACATAATACTGACAAAGGGCGAACTAAGCAGGCGCAGACACTACCACCTTTATAGACTCTGATGTATATCGGCCAGGGGACAAAATCAGATCATAACTCACAGGGGCGAACACTCAACAGAAAGGCCAAAAGTGATGCGGTGTCAAGGGAGATGTTAGGAAGGATTAAAGTCAGTTCGGAAGAAGAGAAAAGGTAATATCATAAATTTAGTCGCCTTCTACGATCTATTAGTCATTTAAAGACGCCTCCCAGGTGTGATGTGTGGATGTCTATTTTTTGAGGCTGTGGTATATTTGTTTTGTGTCTTCTTGTGATAGTTGGACTCGAGCCCGTTAGCTATTGCTATCTAACGTAAGGATGTCGTTGAAGACATCTTAACAAGCTTTGTTTGTTTGTTTGATTAATTAACGTCCTATTAACAGCTATGGTCATGTAATGACGGCCTCCCTTGTATGCGGTGTGTTGCGTGTATGTTGTGCGAGGTGTGTGTTTTGGGAGACTGCGGTATATTCATGTTGTGTCTTCTTGTATAGTGGAACTGTTGCCCTTTTTATAGTGCTATATCACTGAAGCATGCCGCCGAAGACACCAAGCAACACATCCCAACCCGTCACATTGTTCTGACAATGGGCGAACCAGTCGTCCCACTCCCTGAATGCTGAGCGCTAAGTCACTTTTTTAAGACTTTGGTGTGTCTCAGCCAAGGGACAGAACCCAGAGCTTTCCTCACATGGGCGAACGCTCATCTCAAGGCCAAAAGTGAGGCGGTGCCAAGGGTGACATTAGGAAAGATTGAAGTCAGAGTAAGGATATGTATTTTAATCAGAAGTACAATCAGTAAGTTTCCAAAGACGAGTCAAGGCCCTGCAGGTAGGGCGTTAGAATTGTACCTGCTGCCCCTATTGCATGATCGTAGAAGGCGACTAAATTTAGGATCTTATCTTTTCTCTTCTTCCTAACTGACTTTATCTTTCCTAATGCCCCCCTTGGCACCGCCTCACTTTTGGCCTTGAGTTGAGCGTTCGCCCCTGTGAGGAAGGCTCTGGGTTCTGTCCCCTGGCCGAGACAAACCAAAGTCTATAAAAGTGGTAGTTTCTGCTCCTGCTTAGCGTTCAGCATACAGGAAGTGGGACGACTGCTTCAGTGATATAGCACTATAAAAAGGGCAACAGTTCCACTATACAAGAAGTCACAACACAAACATACCGCAGTCTCCCAGTACACTCACCTCGCACAACATACACGCAACACACCGCATACATGGGAGGCCGTCCTTACATGACCATAGCTGTTAATAGGACGTTAATAAATCAAACAAACAAGCCATCTGAAGTCAACGTTTAGTTTTTCACTTTTCTTCGCATATGGGGAAGGAATATCTATAAGCTTGTTTTCTAATTCCCAAATATTATAATTGTATAATTGTATATACATTTACAGTTAAAATACTTTAGAAGCTCCAACGCCGACAGAGCATATATGATATTCATCATTTGAACAATAATTGATGTTTAATCGTGTATATATATGACTTATTAACACAAAAAATAACATAAAATAATTCATTTCGCCTTTGGTGCATGCGCAATCATTATTTAATTCTATATAAGATGAATT
The DNA here is from genome assembly GCF_041381155.1 of Argopecten irradians. Lineage (NCBI taxonomy): Eukaryota > Metazoa > Mollusca > Bivalvia > Pectinida > Pectinidae > Argopecten > Argopecten irradians. Next base: position 4,845,901 of record NC_091144.1, read on the forward strand.
GCCACGGAATTTTTCGGGATGCAATTAATTACTTTTTCATATTTTTAACTTGAAGTAAAATTAGAAGCTCAAACTTTTCAATGGTGGTAATAGTGTAAAGAAAGTAACTTTTGTAACTGAAGAAAAATACTAAATCGTCTGCTCCTGTTTTTGATTGTGAAAAATTACCATTTGTCAGCGGTGGAGCATCTTTAAACGAACATATCTTTAAAGGACAACCGAATATTATATTTAGTTATTTAAGAAAAATTAAACACGTTTGACCTATATTTAGGGTGACGGTGGCGTTATAATAACGTTTCTCTTATCTATCTAATGTCTTATTGCTCTTAAAAAACGGACAAAGCAAGTTAAAAATATACATTTGATTTAAAAAAATAATTTAGTATTTTTTTTATCAAAATTAGTTTCTGAGACAACCCCTTGCGTTTCAAAGGACGGGCATTTTGTTTTAACTCTGCTTGGATACAACACCGGGTAACGACCCCTATGTAAAGCGTTTGAACCACCCACACGTGCAATCAGTCGAACGCTTGCTGTTCAAGGTGTAACAACTAACACGTGACCAGCTCTAGATCTACTTTACTATATACCCAAAACGTATTTACGTGTAACCCGAGGCCGTGCAATAAAAACATTCTGGGAATTACGTTCAATGTTTTCTCAAATAAAGTGTCCAAGGACCATATATAGATCTATACAGTTGAATATAAAGAAATTAATTAATTCATAACTTCTTTCCGCTTGCCAGATCCATTTTCATTACAACGTAAACAAACTCGGAAATTCAAATAGCAGATACCATTGTCAAACTAAAAATTAAAACACTGCACTCACCTGACAAGGTTTCATTGAAGTAATATTGTCAGCTAGATCCCAAAATATGCCAACAACGAGCTAATTAAACACTAGGTTTTGCACTCACATGTACGCGTGTGTGTGTTCAGTAGTATATATATGGAAGCGTCACTTTTTCGGGACACGTGCACGTGGCCAGTCGGGTACATCGGGTACGATAGTATACATTGAGATATGTGGACAGATTATTATTATGATTTTTATTTACTTGACGTGTGGAAAGTTTGTTTCGTGAAACATCTAAATGAGAGCTTAGAGGAGTTGACATGTTTTCTTCCTAAAGCAAGTTCTGATTTTACATGTATGCTTGGGCTTCGTTTACGTAATAGGTGATACACAGTTGACACCTGCTGGGCGTATATGTACATGACTGAGCACACGTGTGTCAATTCACGCGCTCTTTATAGGGGTCGGTGAGCGCGCCAAAGAGAAAAACAAAACTGGCTTGCCTCGACAGGGGGATGTCTCATAAACGATTTTTGAAATATAAGTGCGCTTCTTTATTTTTTTCATTTTAATCTCAATTGAATAACTTGCATTGTCAGCTTTAATTTGAAAGCTGCACCTTTGCTCTTTCAAATGCAGGTAAATACATTAATACAATGTGTTAGTTATCTTAAAATAACTTGAGATAAGTATTCGGCCATTCAAAGATGAATTTGTCAGAAAACCTTTGCGAATATCAAAGAACAACAATTCCCATCTCAATCACACTTTTTGGCTTAATGTTACCGGGTAGATGTATTTTGGAAAAGGTAATGAAAGCTAAAATCCCACGTTTACAGTTATGTATATTCCATGAATCCACAAAACAATATTCATATAATATATATATACAATATTAACGTATAATTAATACTGTAAATTAACTTTCGCGAGCGAACGATTTATTTTCGCGAAATTTGCTATCAAAGTCAAATCGCTAAAGTTTATCTCCGTGAATTAATATATTTGGCAGTTCAAAATTTACTACAAAGATATCTCCATTTGATTTCAAATCCGCGAAACTAATCTCCGCGAATGAAAGTTCGTTTACAGTAAATATTTAGTTACTGTACTTGCACAAGTTTCTTTGCAAGTTAAGTGTGAAAACAAATTTGAAGCCCAAAGCTTATGCAACTGAGAAAAATACAAAAGAAAAAAAAGAGAAAAGGAAATGAAAGAAAAAGGAAGATATCAGATGGTTGTACCACACGGAAGCCAAAACATCGTTACGGTGAAAGTGTATATATAACAGCAACGACGCAGAAACGCGGCATCGAGACCACATTATCTCTTTAAACTTCTTTTATTTTTATTTATAAAAGACAGGGCACACCTTCCCTACGATTATTAAACCCCGTATTCCATTTCCGGTTTGTCATATGCCTCAAAAACATCGAGGTATTATTTCCGGTCCCTTGTTCAAGACTAACAATACAACGGAATTACAATACAGGCTTGTTATGCAAGAATGCTGTAACTATTCTGTAAACCGGAAATGAAAAGATTCTTTACTCTATTAAAAGGAAAGTTTACTCCTTACCAATTTTAATGAATAGTGTTTATGCGGAAGACTACAATATTTAGGACATTACCTAGAGCACTGATTTTAGGATTGGCACGGGTGAAAAATTATTACGCAGCAAAATTTATTTACGTTGATGTCTTCGAAATTCAGAAGAAATGAAGTTACACTGAACGTCGACGCCGATGGAATATAAGACCTGGCTGTTGTAACTCTATATATATAGGTAACTATACGATATAGTGTTGTAATATATTTGATAAATGATAACGCTAGGACAAACATAAAACCATGCTAGAAGTTTTTCATTATGTTTATGTCTCATCTTCAGACGAGGCCGTACATACACATATTTCATAAAGTCTAGTTATTTCTTTTTTAAATATATTTTTTAACAGATTTTCAAAATATCTCGACAAAATACAGAACAAGAATATATATACATAATGGTGATATATTTAATTATTTTAAGACATAAACTGTATTTGTCTTTATTTGAATTATTTCGAACGCTTGACATGACTTTCCGACCGCACAAAATAATAAATCGACCACTCGAGATAATTCAAATAGAAATTAATATCGTACCACTATAAAAGGAACTTTTTACAACAAATTATAGAACCCAACTGATTGCTGGCTTTGGTTTGTTTTGGTTTGGTTAACATCTTTTTAACAGTGTATTGTATGTGGTCAATACGTGTGTTTTGGGCGAATGCGGTATGTTCGCATTTTGCAACACGCATACGGTCACATCATACACCCTATAATAGACGAAAACATTGTCCCAAATCCCTATATAATGAGAAAAAACCACCAATTTTATACTACTGCGCCTCGGATTTCGTTTCAGAAGCGGATTACTGATTTTTGTTCTTTCTCTTAGGCGGGATATACCATAGTCTATAGAATCGGTAGTTTAATAGACATCCTGGTTTCGCACTAGCGGAATTATCCTTTTAGCACAGTCGGTAGAGCGGCGGACCAGTAATTCCGGGGTCGCGGGTTCGATCTTGGTTGGTTGGCGGCACAATACTCTCGCCTTATTACAATGTTCTTGCTATCGTTGTCAGCTTACATCAGAGATACGATGTCTGTAGTCTAGCTAGTGTTGTAGCGGAAAAGATATCAACTTCTGACTGACTTTTCCTTGAAGGTTCCTCTATATTGTAGGTGTAGGAAACCAAATCATGTACAACCGACCATCGATTATGTCTTGTCAAAAATGATTCCGATCAAACACGTCTTCAACACATACCTGGATGTTAGTATGGGTGTTATCCTAGCTGTAGACGTTGAGTTTTTAACTTTAACACCAGTATTTAATCAGATAGATGTATTTGAATATCATGTCGACAATTTCTCAGCTTAACTCGACCGACATTTTGTAAACTACCGCCTCGCATGCGCCAACCTCCGAGAACATCTCTCCTATCCTCACCACAATCCTTGCCTGCCATTGGAAACCATTTGACGAAAGTGGAGCAAAAACTAGTCTGATCTATTTTTCACAAAAGACCTCGCATGTCACGAAAACATGTGTAAGCGATTATCACGCATGCGTGAAATAGGTAATGACGAATGAAGCCTTGGAGTGTCGGGAATGCAGTAATTAAGATAATTAGCGTGGGTTAGGCATCGTTTGGTTTTAATTGGTATAATTGTAACGAATCACAAAAAGTATCAATTAGTCTGCTACACCGTGGTTCCACTTTCATCTGAATTTCATATCAGATTGCGGCTTTTATAATATGAACACTCGAACAGCGAGTAGGGCGAGATATATTATTTTTGTTAGTCTTAATAATTAAATATATAACTTGCGTGTTATATCTTAACATATTTATCACTTTAAGCAACCAGGGTCATGTAAGGACGTACAAGAATTTTGTGGTGGAGGAAAGCCGGAATTCCCGGAGAAAAACAACCAACCAGAAGTGGAGCTAGGCTTGTGGTAATGTCGGGACATCTTAACCACCACGGCCCACATCATCATTATCATCATCAGTAAAATAATACATGATAATAAAAATCACTATATAAACAAAGTGAAAAAATAGCAAAATAAGGCACATGCTCCAGTATGTAAATACAGCTATTCAAAAACATTCTATCCAGGGGCCCAATCTTTTATACACAAGGAGCCAGCTAGGCTGGTTTAGTTTCCTAATAATAGATAACTAGTCTACATGTATGTTTGTAAGTCCTGCAGGTAGGGCGTTAGAATTATGTCTGCTGCCCCTATTGTATGATCGTAACAGGCGACTAAATTTAGGGTTTCATCTTTTCTTTCTTCCTGCTTCCTAACATCCCCTTTGACACCGCATCACTTTCGTCCTTCGGCTGAGTGTTCTGTCCCCAGGCTGAAACACACTTTAGTCTTTAACAGTGGTATTTTTGGCTCTTGTTTAGCGCTCAGCATACCGGGAGAGGCATAACTGGTTCGCTCGTTATCAGTATAATGTGGCCGTGTGGGTGTGTTGCTTTGTGATTTCGGTGGCATGCTTCAGTGATACACTCAAAAAAAAGGTTAAAGTTCCACCTTAAAAGTTTGTTTGATTGATTAATTAACGTCCTATTGACAGCCAGGGTCATGTAAGGACGGCCTCCCATGTATGTAGTGTGTGGTGCATGTTTTGGGAGACTACGTTATATTCATGTTTCTTTTTGAATTGTGGAACTGGTGCTTTTTTAAAAGTGATATATCAGTGAAGCACTAAACAAGAAAATACAACAAACATATACCGCAGTTGCCAAGAAGTCGCACTTCAAACACGCAACACATCGCATACACGGGAGACTTACATTTGTTAGTTTGATTAATTAACGTCCTATTAACAACCAGGGTCATGTAAGGACGGCCTCCCATGTATACGGTGTGTGAAGTGCGTGTTTGTGTTTTTGGAGAACTTTTTCGGTGTACTCGTGGTGTGTCTTCTATCTTGTAAAGTGGAACCCCTGCCATTTTCCTGCCGAAGACAGCAAGCAACACACTTCACCCGGTCACATTATACTGACAACGGGCCACCCCACTCCCGGTATGCTGAGCGTTTAGCAGGAGTAGAAACTACCACATTTAAAGACCATGGTTTGTCTCGCGAGGGGACAAAACCCAGAGCGCTCAACAGAAGGCCAAAAGTGAGGCGTTGTCAAGGGAGACGTTAGATCCTAAATTTAGTCGCCCTTTACGATCATGCAATAGGAGTAGCTCCATGCACTCCACTATTCGTCAAGTTAGGATTCAGCAATGCCCTGTAAATGTATGAATACAAGTTCAGTTAAAACTGAATTAACAACCGCTAAGTTTCATTACGTGTGTATTACATTAAATTTGATATTTGCCGTCCGTGTTGCATTCACCTATATACCACTAGTATATTTTACATGAGAGTATGTCTGCAATTTACAGTGATGATATATCTGTGTAGGATTACAAACATTGTAAACATGGGCGCCACTCCCCGCCAGTAAATAATAAACAAAGCTAGTATCTACACATAGGATTTGTATATGAAATAATTAAACTTTATTTTCAAAATGTTGGCATTAATGAAAATAAAAAGAAAATCAAGACGAAAACAAATAAAATTGCAATAAATAATATTTGCACGATTTCCAAATACGAAAATAATTAAAACGTCATAAAAACGTCGTCCAGCAACTTGGAACGTGGTCTGCTACTGTGTCTTGAACACTGCTACTTTAGTGTTTTTGTTAAGATGGAGTCGGATTCTTCCAACGATACGGCGGCATCCCCTGTGGAATCTCCAGTCATCTCCGACTATCGTCCGTCTTGAAATATTGGCGAATGATTTGACAAAAAGTGACGAAGAAATGTGACTGTCAATAAGTTTTGATGATGTGGAATACCTGGCAGCGGCTGATGTCTTGGCTGACGTATAAACTAAATAGACGGAACTGTTTCTCAAACGCTCTTTCATTTCGATTAGATTGCCATACCACCAACAGAAACTTCCTATCAACCCTTACCAGCTACACAAGGAAATATACAGGATATGTCCGAGACATAAAGAGTTTTTCAAAGGTAAGCTTTTGAAGCAGAATTACACCGTATAATTTCGAGATTAACTCAGCTAAATCTAACTGAATGTTTCAACTAAATGTATGAACAATCACATCGTTCGAACTTTACCAACATAAAAGTGTATTCAGCAATACGGAGCGACTGTAATATAGTATATCTTCCGATATACTGTTGTTGTGAATTGATTAAAGGGAAATAACCTTTACAACAAACCTAAAATATTTGCTGAACAGAACAGAGGTCCAATTAATATGGAGAAAATCACTGCGAACGACTTGGCGGAGGCACTTGGTAGGTTTAATGGCAGGTTTTATGCTGAAGCCAGACCAAAGATAAAGCGGACCCCATTTTTTGCGCGAAATATCACAAGTTTATTGACGGCAATCTGTAAATATAGAGACCGCGTGAGCGGCCGGTCAAAAATGGAAAATTGGGGTGCTCATGAAATAAAATGTTGAAATTTGAGCTTACCGTGTCCTTTTTTAGTTAAAAACTTGAGTTTTCAACCAAGTTAAAATTTTGAGTTTTCAACCAAGTTTTTAACTAGGAATCCTGGCGAAAATATTGTACAAAGTACAGGGGGGAAACCCAACATTTCCTTTTGGTTGTCAACTGAGCATGCGCAATGAGCTATTTACGCATTGAATTTTGTTTGTAAACAAGAAAATACGCGTGCGATTTATACGATGGTGTTACGATTGAAGGATTTATACAAGAAAAACGATAACTTGGAAACTTTCATACTTTGGTTGATTGAGATCGCAATGATATTCAGTTTAGAAGGTAAATATTGTACAAAATGTGAAAAAGTAGTTTTAACGGTTGAGAAAAGATAATACCTTTTCAAAGTGACTGAACATTGCTGGGGAAATGTAGCCAACAAAAAATTCCAGAAATAAGGCATGCAATGGAAGAGTTGGTTCCCACAACAGTAATTTGAACACTAGAAAGAAATGATTATTGATCACATTATTTTTTGCGTACCAATTAGTGAAAACTACGTTTAAAATGTGAACTTGATTTTGTTTGTTTGATTATTATTTACGTCCCTATTAACAGCTATGGTCCATGTAAGGACGGCCTCCCCATGTATGGGTTGTGTTGCGTGTAATATTTATAGTATGGCTTATATCACTTGAAGTGTGGGACAGTGAATTCTTAGAAAGAAGAAAAAAACACAAAAAATAGGAGATTCGGTCAAAACCACGGAAATAGATTGAAAGTAAATTTGGGAAAAGATTAAAAAATACCATATGATTTTCTTTAATGTGTTGAAAATCGTACAAAAGACATTCTTTTAACTATTATAAAAAAACATTTACCGGGCAACAACAACAATAATCAGTGATTGCTTGAAATCTTATGAATGTCTGCCATCAAAGGCTGTAAACATCTTACCGTAAATCACTCTGAACATTTCAAAGACCCTGACAACCGGAGCATGAACTAACACAATGAAGACACTTAAAGAGCATTGAAAAAGTTATTGCCAGTAAGCGGAACTGTAAAATCGCTCTACGATTCCTATTTCTCTCAGTACTGTGTAAGGAAAAGTTATTTAGCGAATGCAACAGACAAATTTACAACATTTCTGGAACTGATAAAACAGTGTTTTTTCTGATGTTTTGACGTGGAAAAGGCAGCGTCTGTTTTACATGTGCTGGCCCAATCTTCTACGAAGATGTACAATGAAGCCCATAATCCGTGTAAACACCCTAGACCTGTTTTAAAACCATTATATATCCACAACAACAATATTTAGATGACTTCCAAATGTAAAGGTAAGTTTGTTTTATTCTTTTGTCGGGGGGGGGGATTCTTTTGTCGGGGGGGGGGGGGGGGGGGTGGGGGGGGGGGGGATTCTTTTGTGGGGGGGGGGGGGGGGGGGGGGGGGGGGGGGGGGCCCCAATTGGTTAACTGTACCTGCCCAATGCATGATCTTTTCTAAGTAAAAGGCGACTAAATTTAGGATTTTATCTTTTCTATTCTTCCTAACTGACTTTATCCTTCCTAATGCCTCCCTTGGCACCGCCTCACTTTTGGCCTTGAGTTGAGCGTTCGCCCCTGTGAGGAAGGCTCTGGGTTCTGTCCCCTAGCCGAGACACACCAAAGTCTTTAAAAGTGGTAGTTTCTGCTCCTGCTTAGCGCTCAGCATACAGGGAGTGGGACGACTGGTTCGCCCGTTGACAGTATAATGTGACCGGGTGGGGTGTGTTGCTTGGTGTCTTCGGCGGCATGCTTCAGTGATATAGCACTATAAAAAGGGCAACAGTTCCACTATACAAGAAGACACAACATGAATATACCGCAGTCTCCCGAAACACAAGCACCTCGCACAACATACTGTTAATAGGACGTTAATTAAATCAAGCAACACACCGCATTACATGGGAGGCCGTCCTAAATTTTACATGACCATAGCTTTAATAGGACGTTAATTAATCAATCTTAAAACAAACATTTTGTTGGAGTACTTAGCTTTTGATGGCTATGGGGGGGCGAGTCATCCATGAGCACGTGAGCGATGGATTTTAATGCTTTTCTCGTTCAGCGGGCTTACTGTGACTGGATCTTTCTGCTTCGTAGGGCGTCTTCTCGCGCCTGCACGCAGCCTGGGGTTCCATCGGGGACGATTAATGGCCTATAGGTTGGGAGTGTATCTTGAGGACTAGTTATGAAATTCATCCTTGGTTGATAAGAAGTGGCTTTAAGAGCGTCTGGGTGGTGCGGATCCAGGACGGCGGGCACGAGACGACATCTGCGATAAGTCATGTAGCCACACACAGATATTTGATCATATAGTCTTTCTCTTGCGTCTCCATATGCTAGCAGCGTCAGTATCGTGGAAGCCTAGGCAACGGACAGCACTAGTGCTAGCATCTTTACGGAGATCAACCGTGGTCTATCATAGTACACTAATAGATGGGATGATCTCGGGAGAGTGCGTGTGTCTTGCCCTTGGATGTGTCCTTCAGCGGCATGCTTCAGTGATATAGCACTATAAAAAGAGCAACAGTTCCACTATACAAGAAGACACAATATTAATATACCCAGTTCTCCTCCCAAAACTTGCACCAGAAACAACATACACGCAACACACAGCATAAATCGGAGACCGTCCTTACATGATCATAGTTGTTAATAGGCCGTTAATTAATCAAACAAAGTTACACTTTTACTTTATATTTACCTGTTCTATAGTAAAAACGAGTCTAATATTTCAGATGATTACGCTCATGAAATGTTGACTGCTTACGTAAAAACAATGACAAATAGAATCTTGCATAGGTCTGTCAAATGGACAGGAATATCCGTCAGTGGAACTGATGTCCTATCTATAGTGCTGTAAATTGATGTAATTTTGCTGGAAATTTAAAGCTTTCAATGTACATGTATATCTTGACGAAAACCGCTCCTCAACATAAGGTATTTCACCTTCTCGGTTATTTTTTCCGCAGCTAAATCCATTGTGACTACTCTTGGTACTCCAGACAAGTCTTTGAATCGCCATTTCATCGTTACATTGTGACCGAGTTCTGGAGTAATTCTTTTCAAATAGCTCTTCTTTTACAGCATCATTTCCTTCTTGCAACAGTTCCAGTATACTAACCACTTCACACACGTTACACACTGCATACATGGGAGGTCGTCCTTACATGACCCTGGCTGTTAATATGACTTTAAAATAATCAAACAAAAATCTTGTCGCAAACAGTGAGAAGCTCATAAGCAAGAACGAGGTTTTTCATTCAGCTGTTCATTAACAACAGCTTCCCAGGTTGACATGAACACATACCACCTGCACCCTCAGCTCTTGTGTCCCACTTAGGAAACTAAAGAAGCCTTTGCGTTAGATACTTAGCACTGTCCCCTCGATTTCATTAAAGAACACACTCAAATTTGCCGATTTTCAGTGTCCCTTATCAGATAACATACTCCTGTGCAATAATCACTTTTCTGCAGTCTTTGAAGTCTTCCAAAACATACTCGCACTTCATATCACTATACGTATAAGTAGACAATTACAATTTTACTGCCAACTTTTTTAAGCCTTCTTGGTATGAGCGCTCGCACCCGAGAGAAAGTCTCTGGGTTCTGTCTCCTGACCGAGACACAAAGTCTCATAAAAAAGTGGTAATCTTTCGTTCCTCTTTAAGCGTTCAGCACTAGACATTTGGAAACTGGTTTGCCATTAGTCATATAATAAGACCGATGGGTATGTTTTTTTGATGTCTTCGGACGGAACGTTTTCAGTGATAAGCACTAATACAAAAAGTACACACGGATTACACGATGTTGTGAGCAAATTCGAGGACAAGAAAGATACACCAATGTCCCGTAAACGTTTTCTGAGCAGTAAATCAACCCCCCCTTCAGAGCGTCAGATGTCCAAAGTAAGTCGCCATGATGAGAAAGACAAATGAAAGACAATGTTTACAGCTAAGTCTATATAACTCGTCATATCGCGATAACGTGACTAGTAACGCTACACGTAGTTGTAAATCAACTTATTGTATATATAGATGTAATTAGTAATTAATGTATTTTATTTTTCATATATGAATAATTTATATTTCATAGCTAGTCTGAATGTTAACGGTTTGAGAGATGAGAAGAAAAGAAACAAGATTTTCCATTGGTTAAATAGTCAGAAGTATAATATCATTTGTCTACAAGAAACACATTGTACTGGCTTAGACATAGTGACATGGCAAAACAATTGGAAAGATATAACAAAAGGTGGCAGCATATGGAATAATGGTAGTTCAGAATCAAAAGGTGTGGCAATATTATGGAAAAATTCACTTTGTGACAGAATAAGTAAAGAAAAGAATGATCAAGAAGGTCGCATTTTATCATGTAAAGTAGAAGCCGAAGACAATACAGTAGAACTCTTAAACATCTATTCACCAAATTTAGGTAATGACAGAAAGATCTTTTTTGATAATCTACCAATTTTTCTCAATACTGACAATAATTATGACAAAATTATTTGTGGGGATTTCAATTGTGTTATGGACCCAGATCTTGATAGGAAACCATGCTATAAAAAAAATGATATTGGATATACAGAATTAAAATCCTTCATTAATACTCACAACTTAGAAGATATTTGGAGAACTTGTAATCCTGACTTGAAAAATTATACATTCCAGAGAGGCACATCAAAATCTAGAATAGATTTTTTCCTTACACAAACTGCTATTAACCATCTAGTTATTGGGGCAGGTATCAAACATTGTCCATTTAGTGATCACGAGGCAATAGATATCAAAGTAACATTGAATAAATATGAAAAAGGGCCAGGCACCTGGAAAATGAACAGCAATGTAATACAAAGTGACTTATTTGATAAAACTTTGCGTGCCAGTTGGGATATATGGCTTAATGAAAGACTCTATGAAACAGATATACTCACATGGTGGGATCTAATTAAGATAAGAATAAAATCATTAACAATCGAAATAGGGAAAAAATTAATATCAAGAAGAAGGATGTTAAAGATATGGAAAACGAGTTAGCTAAATTGCTTGAAAGTAACCAAACAGATGAAATGATAGAACAAATAGATTTGATAAAATTAAAACTTAATCAATACTACAATAATAAAGCAGAGGCTGCAAGAATTAGATCTCGCACACAAATCTATGAGGAGAATGAAAAATCAACAAAATATTTTTTTGATCTAGAGAAGAAAAATGCTGAAAACAAACTGTGGCACAGAGTAAAATGTGAAGATGGAAATTATAAAACAGGGATAAAAAATATACTCAAGGAACAAGTTAAATTTTATACGAAGCTGTTTACATCTGAAGGATGTGATGATGAAAAGGGAAATTATTTACTGCAGTATGTAGAAAATAAAATATCTGATAATGACAGACATAATATTGATAGACAAATCCAAGATGAAGAAATAGAGAAAGCGGTAAAATCATTGAAAAACGATAAATCGCCAGGCGAAGACGGAATAATAGCAGAGTTCTATAAAAAGTTTTGGGTATTAGTTAAACCAGAAATTACAAAAGTTATAAAGAAAATATTCTCAGAAAAGAAAATGACAGAATCACAGGGCAGGGGAATACTAAAACTGTTATACAAAAAGGGGGATAGGGATGAAATAAAAAACTGGAGACCATTGACATTGCTTAATACAGACTACAAAATTATTTCTAAAATATTAGCCTTTAGATTGAAGAGCACTTTAAATACAATCATACATCCTGACCAAAAAGGATTTGTTCCAGGACGGAAAATTTCGGAAGCAAACAGACTTATCCAAGACATTATAGAATATAGCGACAGAGAAAATAAAGAGGGTAGTATTATTTTTCTAGACCAAAAAAAAGCATTTGATAGAATCGAGTGGGAGTGGGTGATGAAATGTCTAAAGAAATTCAATTTTGGCCAAAACTTTTGTGATTGGATTGAAATGCTACTAAAAGATGCCAAAACATGTATTCAAACTAATGGATTTACATCATCTTATTTTAATATAACTAGATCTGCTAGACAAGGATGCCCAATTTCTCCGTTAATCTATATTGTACAAGCAGAGCCACTCGCCTGTGCAATACGAGCTAACAATAACATTAGGGGGATGCAACTACCTGGTCCGGGAAATGTAGAAGCAAAATTATGCATGTTTGCAGATGACACCCAACTTTTTAATAGATCAGAAAACTCAATAAAAGAAGCCTTCAAACTATTAGCAGTTTATGAGAAAGCATCAGGAGCCAGTATAAATTATGAAAAAACAGAAGGTTTATATCTTGGACCATGGAAAAATAAAAACCCTGATTTCACTAAAATTAAATGGTCTAAGACATCAGTAAAAACATTGGGAATTTATCATGGACACCAAATAAACAATGAAAAAGTGTGGTTGGAGAAAATAGAAAAAAATAAAAAATTGTTTACAAATATGGAAGAGAAGGAATTTAACTTTTATTGGAAAAACCTTGATTGTAAAAACTTTCATATTGTCTGTAATTGGATATGAAATCGAAGTACGTGGTATACCATTAAAATTCCAAAATGAAATAAACCGACTTATTTGGAACTTCATTTGGGACGGCAAACCAAATCAAATAGATCGTAAAGTATGCTGCACAGAAACTGGAAAAGGGGGTATGGGGATGATAAGCTTGGACACTTTTATTGAAAGTAGGTACATCAAAACAATTTACAACATTTACCACTCAACAAATGAAAGTTGGAGTAGGATAGGAATGTTCTATTTGAATAAATATGACCAAAAATTTGATACAAAAAAACTTCTTAATGAAGTGTTCATGTGTAACTGGTTTGAATTTAGATAGTTTACCAGGTTTTTACAAAATTGCAATAAAGGCATGGGCAAAAACTAAGATGCACACTGAATAAAAACCCGTTAACTATCAATGAAGTTCTTGAGGAACCTTTGTTTGGCAACTCAAACATCCTGTACAAGAATGAACCTCTATTCATACAATCATTTTTAAAGAGCAAAATAACTAAAATATCAGATATTTGGGATGTTAATGCAAATAGCTTCTTAAATAGCAGATCAATCCTAAATAAACTGATACAAAAACATAACTGGATTTCAGAAATTTCAAAAATAAAAACAGCCATACCTAAAGAGTATACAACGAAATTATCAAGAACTGACCTAGGTGACATAGATAGATTAAACACACCTGAAGTAAATGTAAAAGGTGGAAATGTAATATTTATAAACGAACATTTAAAAATACTGAACTCAAGTACTGAAAATATTATAAAACCGAGAAATCTAAAGCCTTCTGTCCTACAACAGATCTTTAATGATGCATCGAGGCCCAAGTGTGAAACAAGTTGGGAAACAGAATTTAATTTGCCACTAGACTGGAAAGTAATTTGGACCAATATAAAGAATTCAATAGTGACAAACAAAATTAAAGAGTTTCAATTCAAAATCACACATAGAATACTCTACACTGAAGACAGACTGCAGAAAATGAACAGATCAAATGGAGCTTGTCATTTATGTGATGGTAATAGGGAAACATTATCCCACCTATTTTATAACTGTCCATACACAACTCAATTAGTTGAGAAAGTTAGTACTCAGATTTTAGAAAAATTACCAAATCCGGAACCTGCTACAGAAAAAGATATACTCTTAGGATCTCTTAACCATAACCAAACAACAAATTGCATAAAAAATACAATACTCTTGTCTATGAAGTACATAATATGGTTGATAAGGAACCAGAAAAAATACCATAACAAAGCAACTGGACTCAACTCTGCTTTTATACAATTAAAGAATCTATTACTCACACATATCAATCTCTATGTCAAAACTAGCTACAACAAAGACAAAGAAAAAGAGATGGAAATAATTAGATTGAAAGAGATAGTGAAAGCATGTGGTGTATAGTGGAGTATAGTTATATGTTGTATGGATATAGTCTAAATATGTTACCCTGGTTAAAAAAAAGATATGATTTTATAATTAGTTATGTCAAAACAAGGTGTTGTCACATTAACCCCAAGTGTTCAATGAAAAATATACAGGATTTTAATTATTTATTGGTTGTGTTCACACTTTGAAAATTTTACAGGGATCCACGAAAAATTAAAAGTGTGCCCTGTTATTATTTGCTATCATAATACTGGCACAATTTTACCATTGTATTTCACAACAACTAGATACACACAAAATAACATGTGTGTTTCAGTTACACTTACACACTTCCTGATATAGATACACACAAAGGTACAAGTGTGCTCTATTTTACTTATAGTGAACTATAACTGAACTTCTTATATAAAACAAGATCTACATAAACTTTCCCCAAGGGGTCACAAGAGTGACCCCCCCCCCCCTGAATGATGACGTGACATTGTTTTACTGGTAAATAAATTTTATTTCGAAGAAGACAAATGCTTTGGGAAAAGTTATATCATTTTGAGATTAATTGTATTAGATTTGTGTTCTAAACCATGTTCCTTTTAGTTCAATTTTGACCAATTGCATGCCGCAGCTGCATCTTGGTTCCTTGTCCGCAAAAATTGCACATCTACAGGTCACGAAAAATGACCTCAAAATAGTTATATGTCACTAGCAAGGATTTATAAGTCCTCGTTCACTAGTAACAATATGATCTATAACTTAAAAACAACAAAAATGAACTTGGACCGTCAGTGGATCCCTGCTGACTTATGAATAAAGGGAGATAACTGTTACTGGTTTTAGAAAATTTGAAACAGTTATTAAAATGTTTTTTACTCATAATTATGGTATTTTCCACTTAAAAGATTAGAATCTGATTTAAACTACATATTGAAACTGACACATCGGACCAGTGGTTAAATATATACAGGCAGTTCAATTTTGAACAATGAAAGGCCGTGGCGGTCATCTTGGATGTTGGTCGAAAAAAAGAAAGCGGTTGACACATCTGCAGGTCACCAGAAATGATCTCGCAAAATTTCATGACGATCCGACTTATAGTTTTCGAGAAAATGGTCGGACAAAGTCGTGGCGGAAAAAGAAGAATCATTATCATCATCATCAGAAGAAGAAACGGAGTAAACACAATAAAATCCCCTCTCCGTTGTGGGGAATTAAATATTGATAATCAGGTAAGATACACACAAAGTTACAATACTTTGTGCTATTATTTACTTGAATAAGTTATAATACATAAGATCAACCCTAGATACACACAAAAGTTACACTCGCTACACAAGCATAGTATAGTACGATTGTTTCTCTACTACACACTGAAAGTACAAGTGTGTTCTAATATACAGTATTTACCCGAAATAAGCTACTCTATATAAGTACGATTGTTTCTCTACTACACACTGAAAGTACAAGTGTGTTCTAATATACAGTATTTACCCGAAATAAGCTACTCTATATAAGTACGATGTGTTTTCTATACACACGAAAGTACAAGTGTGTTCTAATATACAGTATTTACCGAAATAAGCTACCAAAAGTACATTGTTTACTTACCATAATTGTTTCTCTACTACACACTGAAAGTACAAGTGTGTTCTAATATACAGTATTTACTCGAAATAAGCTACTCTATATAAGTACGATTGTTTCTCTACTTTAGATACACACTGAAAGTACAAGTGTGTTCTAATATACAGTATTTACCCGAAATAAGCTACTCTATATAAGTACGATTGTTTCTCTACTTTAGATACACACTGAAAGTACAAGTGTGTTCTAATATACAGTATTTACCCGAAATAAGCTACTCTATATAAGTACGATTGTTTCTCTACTTTAGATACACACGGAAAGTACAAGTGTGTTCTAATATACAGTATTTACTCGAAATAAGACTCTATATATAAGTACGATTGTTTCTCTACTTTAGATACACACGGAAAGTACAAGTGTGTTCTAATATACAGTATTTACCCGAAATAAGCTACTCTATATAAGTACGATTGTTTCTCTACTTTAGATACACACTGAAAGTACAAGTGTGTTCTAATATACAGTATTTACCCGAAATAAGCTACTCTACATAAGTACGATTGTTTCTCTACTTTAGATACACACTGAAATTACAAGTGTGTTCTAATATACAGTATTTACTCGAAATAAGCTACTCTATATAAGTACGATTGTTTCTCTACTTTAGATACACACTGAAATTACAAGTGTGTTCTAATATACAGTATTTACCCGAAATAAGCTACTCTATATAAGTACGATTGTTTCTCTACTTTAGATACACACTGAAATTACAAGTGTGTTCTAATATACAGTATTTACCCGAAATAAGCTACTCTATATAAGTACGATTGTTTCTCTACTTTAGATACACACTGAAATTACAAGTGTGTTCTAATATACAGTATTTACTCGAAATAAGCTACTTTACATAAGTATAATATACACCCGTTCCTAGCTAAAAATTAAAGCTTTCATAGATTAATGCGTTAGATTAAAATACAATATAAAAGTATTCACACTGCTCGACTATTAAAACGGTTGCAAGTATTTATGCTACACGACTGCTCAAAGCTTCAGCTAGAAGTATATACTTGACAGAAAACTTTAATCTTTTACTCTTTCTTCCCGGTATGTATATGTATATTTGAGATTTAATTATGTTACATGGACTTTATAATGTATTATTCCAGACTCAGCACCAGAACCAATTATATAAACAATAATTATCTTATTTAACTATTTAACAGCTTACAACTTACATTCACTCTTATTTTCATACAAGATAGGTCCAATTCTAGCTAACTTGAGCAAATACATAGATATAGTCCGTATGATCTAGTTCATCTGTCCGAGTATTACATTTCCCGAAAAATCCCCCGGACAATAAACAGATGACAGACTCTGATATACAGCAGGCCAAGTTTACGAGTGATCAGACTACGCCAGTGACTTACGATCTTGCAACTTTTCACAGTGTGCCAGAGGATCGTATCCTGTTCTGTAGATCACGTTACGTCATCGACCCCTAAATTAACCCCAAGAAATCCTTTCCCATGAATACAATAATTGCAGACAAATGAAAAAGAACACAGGTAACTATATATATAACTACATACACGACTACTGTTTCTCCTTCCATACTAATTATATAACTTTCTCCTCTTGCACCCACACACACAAACCTATTCTCCTTTTCTCTCAGTTTGCGCTACAGCTCTTCTCTCTTTTCTCTCCTCTTAAACTCTATTTAGCAAATACAAAAATATAGTCCGTATGATCTAGTTCATATGTCCGAGTATTACATTTCCCGAAAACTTTCCCCGGACAATAAACAGATGACAGACTCTGATATACAGCAGGCCAAGTTTACGAGTGATCAGACTACGCCAGTGACTTACGATCTTACAACTTTTCACAGTGTGCCAGAGGATCGTATCCTGTTCTGTAGATCATGTTATGTCATCGACCCCTAAATTAACCCCAAGAAATCCTTTCCCATGAATACAATAATTGCAGACAAATGAAAAAGAACACCGGTATCTATATATATAACTACATACACGACTACTGTTTCTCCTTCCATACTAATTATATAACTTTCTCCTTTTGCACCCACACACACAAACCTATTCTTCTTTTCTCTCAGTTTGCGCTACAGCTCTCCTCTCTTTTCTCTCCTCTTAAACTCTATTTAGCAAATACAAAAATATAGTCCGTATGATCTAGTTCATCTGTCCGAGTATTACATTTCCCGAAAATTTCCCCCGGACAATAAACAGATGACAGACTCTGATATACAGCAGGCCAAGTTTACGAGTGATCAGACTACGCCAGTGACTTACGATCTTACAACTTTTCACAGTGTGCCAGAGGATCGTATCCTGTTCTGTAGATCACGTTTTGTCATCGACCCCTAAATTAACCCCAAGAAATCCTTTCCCATGAATACAATAATTGCAGACAAATGAAAAAGAACACCGGTAACTATATATATAACAACATACATGCCAACTGTTTCTCCTTCAATACTACTTTTCTCCTCTTGCTCGCATAGCCACACACACCTATTCTCCCTTTTCTCTCAGCTTGCACTCCAGCTCTCTCCGCTCCTTTTTCTCCTCTTCCAGACATTCCACCAGTTTGCTTACAGCCGCGGAATTGTTTCTATGACGAGATAAGTCTACGATTGCGTCTTCTTGCGCTGTCACGATCTTCTGTTTCTCCAGAATCGTCACTATACGGCCAATCCTCGCTGGTGTTTTGTCGTTACTGGTTAGCTGGTGCTGGGTCTGGATATCTTCCAAAAATACTATGTGACGGTCAAGCGGTCAGGACTGTGTATCCTGAACCGGCTTGGCTATCTCTATATAAGGATTTTAGCGGTAGAAGACTCGTACCTAACTATTTCTACCCGGTATGTATATATTTGTGATTAAATTATATTACAGGGCCTTAATGATATATTATTCCAGACTATTCACTTCGGAATAATCAACACCTATATTCTCAGCATAGTAAATCCAAGTACATGTATATAAAATACAACACTATATCTATTTTCATAAATAACTGTAGTGTTAAAGTATCAAAATACCTGATAAATCCCTTCTATTATAGAAGTTCCTGAAAGTTCCTTGAAATAATCCTCTAATTTATTAATCTCTGTATAATGCAACTAACTCCAGCCTAAGCTAACAGAAATGTAAGAAATCCCGTTACAAAATAACACTAAAACTGTCCCCTTTACAAATCAAATATTTACATAATATTTCCAGAAATATTACTTTTAAATACAGAAACCCATCCCACATTCTGCAAAAATACAATCAAAACAGCCGAACACTTGAATTTTGTGAGACATGTTTTGAAAATAAATACTGGTGTGTATTTCAAATACAGATGTGATAAGAGTTTGTGTATCGTGTGACGAATCATATCGGGATACTGTGCTACATCTACATGTAGTAATGCAATGTTCAGCTACTCAAATATTCAGAGATACCTAATTTAGTATTTTACAGGAAACTTATCACGAACTCGCTACATACTTGCAAATTTAACTGACAAACAGATGCTTCACATATAACTAGGTAGGACGCCTCGGATTTATGAACACCTGGGTATTCCGGAGGAACGACTTCATGAACTTCAAGTGTTAGGAACGCAATTTCTATGTCATTGTACCCCATTGAAAAGCTTTATATTATCGCTATATGCCTATTTAAATCGTGTTATTCATGATTTGGGAGTTTAATAATTAATATTTATTCAGTTTGATTTCACAGATATTTTCCTGACTTTTGAAGATTTGAGCTATTCAGAGCCTATACTTTAACTAATGCCATATCCAATATCTTGAATGATTCGAGTTATTTATTAGTTATACTGGCTTTCTATTGATGATTATTTAAAAATATTCTTTATTATAATGTTAATCATGATTGGGTCTCTATGCTATATTAGTCAACTTGATACCATACATCAATAACGTATTTGTATATTACTAGTAAATTATAATATTATCATGATAAAACCTGATAACTAGTACCAGAATCCTCATAATGCAGATATACAATTGTACACGTATTAGTTACTTTAACTACAAATGTATATATTTACCTTGTATTTAATCTTTGAGGAATAAAATAAATGATGATGACTCGGTAACATATTAACAATTATGCTGTGTTCGTGTGTTAATAAAATAATTACCAGCAATTTGTATACATATAAATATCACTTTATCTACTTAAGGGAGGATTTTAAATAGGTTTTACCTTTTGACGTAACATTTTGTCAATAAAATAATTCAACGTACTGACTTCATTCATTTTGAACAGAGCATGCTATATTTTGACACTAGAGTGGAATTGAGAAAATACAGGTGAAGTTGTGTTTCAGCAGAAACGTATTTTGAACCGACATGTATTAGTAAGTTATCAAGGTTTATCTGACGGGTACAGTCAGGAATGGCTTGATCTGACGGGTACAGTCAGGGATGGCTTTATCTGACGGGTACAGTCAGGGATGGCTTTATCTGACGGGTACAGTCAGGGATGGCTTTATCTGACGGGTACAGTCAGGGATGGCTTTATCCCACCCATATTTCTGATGGATTTGTGTGGTAGAGGTGGTCCCGGAATGTTAGTTTCCGATTAACTTCCATTGGGGAATTCATAAAGATCTGGTGTACACTCAACCCGTCGTATTTGATTTTGGGTAGAATGAGTCGTGTTTATTAAATGAAAACTATATTATAAATAACGTTAGGGAAATCATATATATATCGGAGTCGATCAAACCGTCGTATTTAGTTCTATGGTTGAATTCATGTCATTATTAAATAAAAATACTATGTATGATCATTTACGATGTCCTGGATATATTCGAGATGGAATGATGTGGTGAGACGGTCCCGGAAGTCACATTTTCCGTGTTTCTTCCGTTAGGGATATCATATATATATATTGGGGAACATATGATCATTTACGATGTCCATGACATATTTGTGCTCGATTTGTGTGATAGGTGGTCCCGGAAGTCATATGTGTTACTTCCGCTGGAGACATGATGTATGGCTAGTGTATATTCAACCTGTGGTATTTGATTTTGGGATGAATTCATGTCATTATGCATGTCATTATACAGACGGATAACTACTTCCGGATAAACATGTGCTTTATCCGTCAATACGAAATGCTTTATCCGACCCGGAAGTCATATTTTCCGTGTTACATCCTTAAGGGAAATCATATATATATCGGGGTACATTCAAACCGTGGTATTAAATTTTGGGTTCAATTCATGTCTTTATTAAAGATGCTCCATCGCCGACAGAGCATAAATGGTACCCATCAACTGAACAATAATTGTTGTTTAATTGTGTATATATATGTCTAATTAACTCAAAAAAATAATATAAAATAATTGATTTTGCTTTCGATGCATGTGCAATTAGTACTGCATTCCATATAGGACAAAGTGCCACAGAATTTTTTTCGGGATTCAATTATATTTTTATATTTTTATCTTAAAGTAAAATACAAAGCTCAGACTTTTCAATAGTGTAAGTAAGTAATTTTTGTAATTGAAGAAAAATACTAAATCGTCTGGTCCTGTTTTTGATAGAGAAAAAATATCATTTATCAACGGGCGAACCAGTCGTCCTACTCCCTGTATGCTGAGTGCTAAGCAGGAGCAGAAACTACCACTTTTATAGACTTTGGTGTGTCTCGGCCAGGGGACAGAACCCAGAGCCTTCCTCACAGGGGCGAGCACTCAACAGAAGGCCAAAAGTGAGGCGGTGTCAAGGGAGACGTTAGGAAGAATAAAGTCTGTTAGGAAGAAGAGAAAAGATAAGATCCTATATTTAGTCGCCTTTTACGATCATGCAATAGGGGCAGCAGGTACAATTCTAACGCCCTACCTGCAGGGCAGAAGACATTCATGATCAGACTAACTGGTATCATGATAATTTAAGGAAACGTACCTGTAGGAATAACTTTACAATTACTAATAATAACACTGTATGAATGTGGCATTATAAACTATAATTAACTTGTCTTCATGTCGTAGTTATATTTAAGATGGATTCATCAGGCAGAGGGGGTTCCGGAAGTCATATTTTCCGTATTGCTTCCGTTATGGAAATTATATATATCGGGGTATATCCAAACCGTGGTATTTAATTTTGGGTTCAATTCATGTCTTAATTAAATGGAAAAATACGATATTTGATCATTTAAGATGTCCTGGATATATTTGAGATGGATCGGTGTGGAGTGAGTGGTCCCGGAAGTCATATTTCCCGTGTTACTTCCGTTAGGGAAATCATATATATCGGGGAACATTCAAACCGTGGTATTCCATTTTGTACAATATTGAATTCAGGGGCATAGGTGGCATGTCTTTATTATTTTGAGTTACACAACGATGTTCCGATGGTGTGAATCCGGTACGTTCAGATCGAGCAGTGTTGCATAAAGATATGACGATATTCACAATTATCATTTCTAAATACAAGTAACTTTAAATCGAAAAATTACCTTTTTAGGACGCTTTAAAATCATCAAAATACATCGTAAAAGTTATCTCAGCCATTCTAAATCGTAATATTTTTTTTTCTCGGGGGACCGTCGGACCCCCTCAACGACAAAATCTCGCGCCTTTGGCGCTCGCAAATTCATCAAAATACATCGTAAAACTCATCTCATCCATTCTAAATCGTAATGTTTTTCCCCGAGGAGACCTCCGAACCCCTCACACAACAAAATTTCGCGCCTCAACCACTCGCAAAATCATCAAAATACATCGTAAAACTCAGCCATTCTAAATCGTAATATTTTCCCTGGGGTTATCCCCAACACATTCAAAATCTCGACGCTAATTTGCGTATTCTTTAATTTCGTGTTACCGAAGCCACTGTCTACAGATGTGTACAAGGATTATGTGTAATAATATATGAAAAAAATATATAAATATCTCATGTGGGTGCGGAGCGCGCGGGGGGTGGAGGTGCTGTGGGGGTGGGGGGTGGAGGTGCTGTGGGGTTGAGGGGCGTAGGGTTACAAAATATTGAAGGCATCCCCCGCCCCATTACGTTTCATCTGCCTACGCCACTGGAATTCTGTGTCGATATGATAAAAAACTGAAGTTCTAGGGAAGTTCTCTGCACAGATACCAATCAATAGTGATTTATTCAACCGTGGGGTAAAAACCTACAAAAGACAAAAGCCTTTTCCCGTTTTCGTTCACTCGGAACAATCGACCGTTTGTTAAATTCGTATTTCAAGTTTAAATCCTGACAGTTTTTTGGCTCAGGCCCGTCATGAGGGCTTTGTCAATGCTCATCTGATAACAATATAAAAATCAGCGAACAACTACATGTAGGTTCAAGCAGTCAAACCGCGTAATCGAAAAACTCACCGAACACGAACGCGCGAAATATACATATACACAACATCATATATATAATAATGTACATAAGATTAGTTAACTTACCGGTCTTCTTATAACACGACGAGACCTTATAGTCCTCGCTGGGGAAAATTGATGGTTATGTTTCTGGTAATCCTCTCGCGTAGATGTCCAGCAATACACTGGTTTTAAATGTGATAGGTCAGAAAGAAAGCTAGGGAAGTGACGTGTAGAAACACAAGGAACATGCAATGCACGTGCCAAAGAATGTTGGGTTCGTCCACGTTCCACAACACAGGTACACTGGACAATTCAGTAAACAAGTCACACCCGGCATTACATATTATTATTTCTATTCCCACCGAAATGAAGAGTACATTTTGATAATGATATATATGGTAATAGTAAAAAGATATTACACAACATAATTGTTATATATATGCATCTATGATAAATTTAAAGAAAAATCCTTACGGACGAAATCTATAAGAAATAAAAACAATAACGACTGACTAGTGATGGGGCGAAAGCGCTCACTAGTCAGTCGTTATTGTTTTTATTTCTTATGCATCTATGTATATATAACGATATACAAATTGCTCAAATTTTGGAGGGAGAATAAATATGAAATGAAATCTATATATGTAATGGATACAATTGAACGTATGAACTCCTCTCTTATTTGTTCAGTTATTGAACAATTAAAAATAATATGACTAACAATATCAGTGTAAAAGTGTCCGCAATAGTGACATGATATTACAGAATTTTCTAAACGTACAGACACAACCATTTTCATACTATATCTTGCATATTCAGGGCAATTTTGATGACGCAGAACTAGTTTCCAAAGGTAGTGGGGTTTCAAACAATCATGTACGATTTAATAATAAAAATCGTATGAATTCTATGTCATTTGGCATTCTCATTTTCAAGATGGCGAATTGAATCCCTAGAGCGACATTAAAATAAACTGTATTTATTCAACTGTAAGCAAATCACTTTCGATGGTCCGGGTATAAGCGCGCGAGGAATCTTAAAATGGGAGAAAACCGGAGTGCCCGGAGAAAACCCGTATGATCAAGCAAGTAACTCCTAACTAACGTCCGTGCCGAAAATCGAACCCCGGCCGGCTACGTGAAAGGCGAACTGCTCAGTAACTACTACACCACCCGATCACACCGTGCGACATTCAATCCGTGGTGCGAAATTCAACCCGTGGTGCGGCATTCAACCTGTACGTGTGGTGCGACATTCAATCCGTGGTGCGACATTCAATCCGTGGTATTTTTTTTTTTAGACTATGGTGTGTCTCGGCTAGGGGACAGAACTTACAGCCTACCTCACAAGGGCGAGTTCTCCATAGAAGGCTAAAAGTGAGGTGTTATTAATGTAGTCCGCGGACAATTACCAATGGAGACGTTAGAAAAAAAAATCTAAATTTAGTCGCCTTTTACGAATGCAATTAAGGGGGCAGCAGGTACAATTCTATTGCCCTACCTGCAGGGCAGAAATTCATTCAAATTGACAGACTAAAAGATATCATGTTTTATGTGCACAGTAAAATTCTTTATACATGTATATATTACATGTATAAAGATCTGATGAAGAAAAACATATTTGTAGGTGATGAGTGTCAAACAGCAGCCCTGCAAATAGTGCCAATGTAAATGATTTATTAATGAAACGTCACAATTTTAGTGAAAAAAAATGTTTAAATCTAATCCAAGATTTGATATGACGACATAAAATTAGTAAGTTGTTTTAATTGTATTGAATTTGGGTTACTGTCTAAACCCTTTTTGCGATTTATTTATCAGACTTTAATCTAAAATTGATGAATTTCCAAACGGAGGCACATATCTGTGAATCTGGATAAACAGGGTTATTTCCCTTCGACTGATCGCGCGACGTTTCGATCACATTAATATTTGAATGACTGAGAAAATGAAACATGCGTCTTCTACATTGATTTTAAAAAGTCGATATTACTAGCAAAATATCACTACAATGGTGTACATGAAAACCAGAACATATGTTAGATACAATCTACATGTACATGTAGATACATTGTTACATGTTTCTGATAAAACCCGATCCATGCCCGTATTTACATGTACATGTGGCAACATTGCCAACCACTGATGTCGAAAAATCGGGTGGTCATCATTGAAAACAAGGATGAAAGGGTCAAAAGCAAAGGTCATGAAGGTAACAACATTTTTTTGTGATTTATACTGTACCAGCACCTTCCCAAAAGCATAATTTAAACCAAAAACAGTTCTATGGAAAAAATATCATCAAAATTATTGATTGTCTATAATCTTAATTAACATTTGATAAAAAATCAGGAAAACAGTTTTCACTGATCTTTGGCATAATAATTCAAAAATTAAATATTCTTCTAACAACACCAACTGATTTTGTAGTGGAGATTGAATTTGGGTCTGGGTTCGGCTTACACAAAGTTTCCGCTTCTCACAAACACATGTGTGTTTGTTTACATGATGTACTTTTACAATATCCAATGAAATGACAGGGTCTTCGTACGTAGTTCAACGAAAAAATCATAAAAAATAATTATAATACTATAATATCTTTACTGAATATAGAATATTAAATCTTTTATTTTTCTAAATGATATTACTATTTTTGTTAAAATTTATGAAGTATTTATTATCCAATCAGCTACCGTCTTTAAATTTAGAGCGATACTTGGCGGGTATATTTTTTCTGCATCTGCAACTGCTGGCAGCGATTGAGGATAAAAGGTAAAATTCAGACGGTGAAATGTTTGTCATCCTAAACAGTCGTAGTGGTTTTAATACGCACACATATAACTCTCCACTAGTGATATTTCCATTGCCAATTATTAATTTTAAAGTGGTTTTTGAAGCATTTTCTTTCTCCAAAACATCGACTAGAAAGATGAAATGGACAACTGAACATATTCGGCTGTCGACAAGAAAACGAACTGAAAACGTTCTTTTCTCTGTCGAACACGTTGAAATTTATAATAACGACTGCTTTAATTTCGACTACTTAATTTACAAGGCTACAGTATACAAACTGTTTATTGTTCCATTTATAAATATGAAATAATACGAATCATGCATGTCATGGAAAGAGCAAAACTGTACTTGTTTATTTTTTAATTGTATTTCATTGAGTTAAACAAATTTCATCTTGTAACAATAAGTGCACGAGTAGGTCCGACAAACCAGACAGTCCCCTGTACAAAACAACAATATAAAAACAGTAATTGCTAAATTAAAATGTCAGTTGACATTTTTAGGAATTTAAAATTTAATTTAAAACTTACAGAATCCTTGTTTTTGTTGCAGGGTTAGGTTAGGTCCCTGATGAAGGTGGGAGTGTCTTGTACACAATCCGTCTTCTTATGTCATGGTACTTCCATTCAGACACAATTATTACTGTTTTCCATAAGCATGTCATGTATACGTACATGTGAGTAGCGCATCTGTAACAGATAAAACAATATTCATTAGATAACATGTACACTTGCAATAACACATAACACAGCATTCATATAATTATACATATAACATTCAAACTCAGTCCTTTTCCCACACAACCATGTTCCCACACTGTCATATTCTGACACAATCATGTTCCCACACAACCATGTTCCCTCACAATCATTTTTCCACACAACCATGTTCTCACACAATCATGTTTCACACAATCATGTTCATGTCACACAATCATGTTCTCACACAATCATGTTCCCACACAATCATGTTCTCACACAATCATGTTCTCACACAATCATGTTCTCACAATCATGTTCTCACACAATCATGTTCTCACAATCATGTTCTCACACAATCATGTTCTCACAATCATGTTCTCACAATCATGTTCACACAATCATGTTCTCACACAATCATGTTCTCACAATCATGTTCTCACACAATCATGTTCCCACACAATCATGTTCCCACACAATCATGTTCTCACACAATCATGTTCTCACACAATCATGTTCTCACACAATCATGTTCCCACACAATCATGTTCTCACACAATCATGTTCTCACACAATCATGTTCCCACACAATCATGTTCCCACACAATCATGTTCTCACACAATCATGTTCCCACACAATCATGTTCCCACACAATCATGTTCTCACACAATCATGTTCTCACAATCATGTTCTCACACATTCATGTTCCCACACAATCATGTTCTTCACAATCATGTTCTCACAATCATGTTCTCACACAATCATGTTCCACACAATCATGTTCTCACAATCATGTTCCACACAATCATGTTCTCACAATCATGTTCACACAATCACATCATGTTCTCACAATCATGTTCCACACAATCATGTTCTCACAATCATGTTCTCCACAATCATGTTCTCACACAATCATGTTCTCACACAATCATGTTTCACACAATCATGTTCTCACAATCATGTTCCACACAATCATGTTCCCCCACAATCATGTTCCCACACAATCATGTTTCCACACAATCATGTTCTCACACAATCATGTTTCTCACAATCATGTTCCCACAATCATGTTCCCACACAATCATGTTCCCACACAATCACCTGTTAAATGAACCTGGCTGTTCTCACACAATCATGTTCTCACACAATCATGTTCTCACAATCATGTTCCACACAATCATGTTCCCACACAATCATGTTCTCACACAATCATGTTCCCACACAATCATGTTCTCACACAATCATGTTCTCACACAATTCACACAATCATGTTCCCACACAATCATGTTTTACCACACAATCATGTTCCCACACAATCATGTTCCCACACAATCATGTTCCCACACAATCATGTTCTCACACAATCATTGTTCCCACACAATCATGTTCCACAATCATGTTCCACACAATCATTTCCACACAATCATGTTCCCTCACAATCATGTTCCATTCTTGACGGGTATATTTTTTCTGCAATCTGCAACTGTAGGGCAGCGATTGAGGATAAAAGGTAAAATTTTTTTCAATCATTTCCCACACATTTTTTTCATGTATAACACAACATCACATTTCACACAAACAGTTTCGACACAATCATGTTCCCACACAACCTTTAAAAATATCTTGTAAACATTCATGTATCATAAAATCATTATACACAATCATGTTCCAAACAATCATGTCCCACATTTCATGTTTTTAATATTGAATTTTCATTTCACAATGCACACATTTTTCCCACACAATCATGTTCCCATTTGTTTTACACAACATTTCCCACACAATCATGTTCTAACACATTTAATCATCACAATTTAACACAATCATGTTCCCACAATCAAACATTTCCACACAATCATGTTCCCACACACAATCATTTTCACCAAACAATCACAATCATTTCCACACAATATTTTTCACACAAAAATTTCATAATTTGTTTTTTCAATTCCAACACAATCACATTTTTTCCACACATCATGTTTTAAAACAATCATTTTCCAACACAAATATTTTTCACAATAATTTCCCACACAATCAATTTCAACATATTTAAAACAAAATTTCCACACAATCATGTTCCACACATTCATTTACACATCATTTTTATATCAACAACATCATGTAATCAACACAATCATTTTTCCCCACAACACATTTCCCACACAATCATGTTTCCCATCATTGCCATGTCACAAACATGTTCATTTCCCTAATAAAACAATCATATTAAAAAATTTCCCAAACACAATCATTTCCCAAACAACATTTTCACATCAATCAGTTCCCACAAAATCAAAACAACAATCATGTTCACAAAATCATTTCCACACATTTTCATGTTTAAAAATTTCACATTTCAATTCCCACACAATCATTTTCCCACAATCATGTTCCACACACAATCATGTTTCCCAACAATCATTTGTTTACCATCACATGTTTCACAAATTTTATCCCACAAAATTCCCATATCATTCACAATGTTTCATTTATGTTCCCACACAATCATTTCCAGTACACAAAATTTTATGTTGTACAACACAATCATGTTTATACAATAATTTTCAAACACAATCATTTCACACACATCATGTTCCCCACACATTCATATTCCCACAAATCATTTCAAAACACAATCATATTTTCACAATCACATAATTCATGTTTCCACACAATTTCATTCATTTACAATCATGTTCCCATGATATCAATTTCACATTTCCCACATCATTTCAACACAGATTTTTCATGTTCCCACACAATCATTTCAACACACAATCATTTTCACACATTTGTATCATTTCAAATCAGTTCCCACAAATCATGTTCCACACAATCATGTTCCCACATCAGTTCCCACACAATGTTTCATGTTCCCACACAATCATAGGTTTCACACATCAATTTAAACAACAATCATTTACACAACACAATTCAACAATTGTTCATTCACAACATTTTCCACACAATCATATTTGATCACAATTATATCACAACATGTTCCCAATTTCATGTTTCAACACACGTATCATTTTCACACAATCATGTTCCCACACAATGTTCCCCACAAAATTCATTTCCCACAAATTTCCCACACAATCATTCCCCACAAAATCATGTAAACACAATCATGTTCCCACATTTTAATTCCCACACATTCAAACACACATCAGATCCCCCATTTTCATGTTCTCCATCATTCCAACACATATCATTTCATTACACATTTCATATAGACACACAAATGCACACCAATCATTACCCACACCATGTATACACACAAATGTTCTCCACACAATCATTTTTCCATGTTCCCACACATCATGTTCCCCACACCACACAATCAATCATGTTCCAACACAACCAATATTAAAACAGACCTAAATTATATTTTTGTCGATTTCCTGTAGGAACACAATCAATTTTCAATCCACACAATCATGTCGAACACATTCCACACAATCATGTTCTCACAACAATCAATCACACAATCATGTTACCACACAATCAATGTTCTCACACAATCATGTTCCCTCACAATCATGTTCCTCACACACAAATCATGTTCTCAGCACAATCATTTCTCACACATTCATGTTCTCACACAATCATGTTTACCACACAATCATGTTCCAGACACAATCATGTTCCCACACATTCATGTTCACACCACTCATGTTCCTCACACATTCATGTTTCCCACACAATCATGTTCCCACACAATCATGTTAACCTCTCACAATCACACAATCATGTTCCCACACAATCATGTTTCACATTCATGTTCTCACACAATCATGTTCACAATCATGTTTTCCCACACAATCATGTTCCCTCACACAATCATGTTCTCACACAATCATGTTCCCACACAATCATGTTCTCACACAATCATGTTCCCACACAATCATGTTCCCATACAATCATGTTTCTCACACAATCATGTTCTCACATTCATCACACAATCATGTTCCCTCACAATCATGTTTCCCAACACAATCATGTTCCCACACAATCATGTTCCCTCACACAATCAATGTTCTCACACAATCATGTTTCATACACATCATGTCCCACACAATCATGTTCCCACACAATTCATGTTCCCATCCACAATCATGTTCCTCACACAATCATGTTCTCACACAATCATGTTCTCACACAATCATGTTCCTCACACAATCATGTTCCCACACAATCATGTTCCCAACACAATCATGTTTCCACACATTCATGTTTCTCACAATCACAATCATGTTCCCACACAATCATGTTCCCACACAATCATGTTCCCTCACAATTCATGTTCCCACACAATCATGTTCCACACAATCATGTTCCCACACAATCATGTTCCCACACAATCATGTTCCCTCACAATCATGTTCCCACACAATCATGTTCCCACACAATCATGTTCTCCACATCAATGTTCTCACACAATCATGTTCCCACACAATCATGTTCTCACACAATCATGTTTCTCACATCATGTTCCCACACAATCATGTTCCTCAATCATGTTCCACACAATCATGTTCCCACACAATCATGTTCCCACACAATCATGTTCCCACACAATCATGTTCCCACAATCATGTTCCCCACAATCATGTTCTCACACAATCATGTTCCCAACAATCATGTTCCACACAATCATGTTCCCACACAATCATGTTCTCACACAATCATGTTCCACAATCATGTTCTCACACAATCATGTTCCCTCACAATCATGTTCTCACACAATCATGTTCTCACACAATCATGTTCCTCACACAATCATGTTCTCACACAATCATGTTCCCACACAATCATGTTCTCACACAATCATGTTCCACACAATCATGTTCCACATCAATCATGTTCCCACACAATCATGTTTCCACAATCCACACATGTAACAATTCATCCACACAATCATGTTCCCACACAATCATGTTCTCACACAATCATGTTCTCACACAATCATGTTCTCACACAATCATGTTCCCACACAATCATGTTCCACACAATCATGTTCCACACACAATCATGTTCCCACACAATCATTTTTCCACACAATCATGTTCCCACACAATCATGTTTCCCACACAATCATGTTCCACACAATCATGTTCTCACACAATCATGTTCTCCACACAATCATGTTCTCACACAATCATGTTCTCACACAATCATGTTCCCACCAATCATGTTCCACACAATCATGTTCTCACATGTTCTCACAATCATTTCCACACAATCATGTTTCCCACAATCATGTTCCACACAATCATGTCCACAACATTTCTCACACAATCATTTCCCACACATACCATGTTCCCTCACAATCATGTTTCCAAACAGCATGTTTCCCGCACAATTAAGAGAATATAAGGTTGAGCTATAGATCAATAGACATTCGTTCATTATTATTTATTTTTATTTAAAATGGAATCGATAAAAAAATAAAAAAAAAATTGATTCTGTTGTCATATTTATGTAATTTTATTCTTTTCTTAGAAAAATAGTATTTCTTCAATATTTTGGTTTGGGGTACTTTAATTATGCTTCCTTATTCAGGAATGATAGCTGTATTTTTGATAGCCTTAAGTTTGAATGACTATAATTCTGAGAATGCACACTAGATGTCATTCGTTATCTAGTCATGTGATTTGTGTATAATTCATTTTAAATGCACAGATAAACAGATATCAGTAAAAGGAAAGCAAGAAAGCGCTTTCCTTAGGCCAGTATAAATCAGATGAATATCTCCAGTATCTCCAACATGACACGTGAATAAATTTCACCGATAACGGGAATATATTATACAGAGACGAGCTTTGTCACATAATTACATTTGTCAGGGTGTTGTGTTGATCATTGGCCACTGTGTTTTCTGATAGTTTAGAATAGCAGGTGATTCCTCCAACATCTGAAAAATATAAAATTGAAAATGTTGTAACATTAATCTTGTCTGATCAATTTAGATTTTCAAAGGTTTAGTACAGAATATTTTTGTTTGTAACATGTTTTTATTCCATCTGCATGAGCTCGTCCCAATGAAGATAGTGATCAGATGATATTTTGTGTTAAATACAATTCCAGATATAGCCACATACTTAAAATGCTAAATCTCCTCTTTTGTATATAGTTGGTTAAAGTTGTATGTGTGACACAA
The DNA here is from genome assembly GCF_041381155.1 of Argopecten irradians. Classification (NCBI taxonomy): domain Eukaryota; kingdom Metazoa; phylum Mollusca; class Bivalvia; order Pectinida; family Pectinidae; genus Argopecten; species Argopecten irradians. The sequence continues at coordinate 4,879,339 of NC_091144.1, forward strand.
CTAAGTAAACATTTAAAGTTGTTATGTCCTCAGTTATTTATTGAAAACCATTTGTTTTGATGAGTTAAGCTGTGAAGATCATTACAAAGGCACAAACAAGCTTGTATGATACATGATAAGTATTTGAAACACTATTACTAACAACACTGAATTAATGTGAAATGTGTAGACCACAACTTCTTGGTTTGACTGTACCCATTTCATTACCCTGTACATATAAATGATATTTGATAGTGATGTCAAAATTTGTTTTGAGGTGTTGACTTTATTAGATTAAAACCTAACAGAATGTCATTGATCTCCTATCTATATAGGCTTCAATTAAGGATGAAGACTTCAGAATGTTACCCATGGATACCACCACAGGCAATGATGGCCTATTTCCTTGGCTCTTATTAATATTTCTGACTATGTTAGGAAGACATTTTTGTGACAGGTGAAAGCAGGGGACTGACCTATTATCCCATCCTTCATTAATTGTCATTATCCTGTAGGGGTGCACAATTGTGTCGCTGGTTCTGGTTATCATAGGAAAATGCAAAACGATATGCTTCTGTATGATTTTCACAGTTTCACTCGAATAATCTTTGTACCCACCAAGTATTAACCTTTAATTATCAAATGACTTTAAGATTGAAATGATTTAATGACTTTAAAATTGTTGTCTTCAGTAATTAACCATCTTTTCACACCAATTTCAGGCCTTTTTTCAGCATTATTTGGGGAGGATTTTCAGCCCCATTTTCCAAGGCAAAGCCTCTAAATTTTTCCCAATTCAAGCCTTAAATCGCCCAAAATCAAAGTTTCTTGAAAACTATCCAAAATATTGCATGAACTTAGCTGGTTAAGGCTTTAAATATTTGTGAATTGGCTTTAAAAAAAGTACATTAACTGCACTGGAAACAAAAAAAAAATCTTATTTGGTATACATTATTAAGTTTATTTCATATTTTAAAATTTTTCCCCAAATCTTGGTTTGTCGAACATTTTCCTAAATGCAAAGCCACTAGCTCCATTCCCAAAGAAGTGAGAAAAAGCTCTGAATTTCTACCTCTGTCATTGCTATTCCAATCAACTAAAAGAAACACACATTTTAATATTTTCTCCGTCACAATTAATGGTGACAGTAAGTTTAACACAGGAAAGACGCATTTTGATATTTAATGGTAAATTGAGCACTTTTAATTTTTACTCTAAAATACTGAAAAATAACAAATATTCAAATGGGGCAAAAAAGTAAGCACATGAAACCCCTGTTTTTCTGTCTGATTTAGAAAGAACAACCCTTCTATTGATATGCAAAATATTGACAAAAGTTTAATACCAGAACTTTTTAGCTCGCCTATTCAAAGAATAGGGGGAGCTAATGTTGTCACCCCGGCCGGCGTCGGCGTCGGCGTCAGCGTTGGCGTCCCATTTCACGTTAAAGTTTTTGAGCAAGTTTCTGTTTCGTCAATTGTTTAAGCTTAAGTCATCATAAATGTTTATGATTTTATTTTCCTAATGTGTATGGATGCTGAACGTGATAATACAACCAATTTGGGGCCCTTTAGGGTTTTTTTTTTGAGTCTGTTTATTTGTCATATTTCCATGTTAAAGTTTTTGAGCAAGTTTCTATTTTGTCTATTGTTTAAGCTTAAGTCATCATAAATGTTTATGATTTTATTTTCCTAATGTGTATGGATGCTGAACGTGATAATACAACCAATTTGGGGCCCTTTAGAGGGTTTTTGAGTCTGTTAATTTGTCATATTTCCATGTTAAAGTTTTTGAGCAAGTTTCTGTTTCGTCAATTGTTTAAGCATAAGTCATTATAAATGTTTATGATTTTATTTTCCTAATGTGTATGGATGCTGAACGTGATAATACAACCAATTTGGGGCCCTTTAGGTTTTTTTTTGAGTCTGTTAATTTGTCATATTTCCATGTTTAAATAGTAAATACTTGAACATCAACTTCTTCTGAATAGGCGAGCTTTGCTGTTCTCCAACAGCTCTTGTTCTATAAAGGGTTAGATTTGGCGAAAATGGCTGAAAATGGTGCATTTTGTACCTCAAAATTAAGGGGTAGGGGTAGCATATATTATCATTCTGAGAAAATGTTTTTAATCAAAACTGGTATATTTTTAAAGAAGACAACTGGCAAATAAATTTTACAAACATTGATACATATCAAACACCTCATTAGGAAATTATGGCTTTAATCTCTTGTGTATATGGTCAAAACTGCAAAAGTCCCATAAAATCCAATATTTTGTCAACTAGGTATCTTTGAGTGACAATATCTCCAAAACGAGCACACGGACATACATAAATGTATGTTTTTTCTTTTATTTTCTTTTATGGTATGAACTCCTATTTCCAAAAATCTATATGAGAAAAAAAATTAAATACAAGAAAATTTTGACTTTTCAGAGGAGTACATCCTTAATATTATTTTTGTGGTTGAATGCATCTGAATCAGAAATTAGGTGATAATGCTGTGTAACGGACAGAAATTAAGTTAGTTTGGTTTTGTTGTGGATAGATAAGATTTGAACCAAAATTGGATAAGTCTTATCATAAAACGGCATACTGTGTTTGTACACAGGTGAAAGGCTATCGAATGGGCTTTGTGCCATACATTTACCTAATAACAGATATTTTGACATATGACATTGATCATGATAAAATCAATTCAAAATCAAGAATGGATACAAATGAAATAACTGGTGACAGCTGTTTGCTGCCAACATTCTTAGTTTTTTGACGGCCTACTTTCTTGAAATATGTAAAACATATTGTTTGATTTTCAATATACTGCAAATTTGAATCATCTGAATTAATAATTTAGCATTTGTCTTATCCCCATTATTTGTGAATTTAATTATTAACAGGAAAGAAAAAGAGAACTGGAGAACTCTTCTATTGGAATGACTGGGATAGGGGTCACTGAAGTTCTGTATTATAATCATTACTAAAGGTTGTACATGATTTCAGGTGATACAGTCTCTTGTTCCTCTTGATCTACTGATGTCCATATTGTCTAAGTTGTGCCTGTCTATCTTTTAGTCTGGAACTCCAGGCTATGGTCACTATATCACCTAAGTAAGATAATATATTATAAAGTGGACCATGATTAAGTCATACATGTATATATTTTACTGTCCTATATCTCCCTACGAGCATTTGTCATCTTCACTTGATGTTTTGGTCATTCAGGAGAACGAAGCAGTGTGTTGTATACAAAATAGATTACTATGACCTACAATTCTACCTTTTAATTTATTAAACAGTTATGTGGACTCTAGAATCTTTCATTCATTTGGTGACTTAATTTGACAAGTTATCCAGGATGACATAATTTGTACCAAAAGTATGTCACCGTGACCTATATTGTAACCCTTTATGTCTAGACTTTATGTCATATGTTTATTTGAATGATGTCATGATATGTCACAAATGAAGCTACAAATGTAGATCACTGTTATCAAGGGCAAATCAGCTGCCTAGGTCATTTGATAGCTGTCAAATAGAACTTCTGTTTTTTTTGCTGATCCATCAGACAACCAGCCTAAAAATCTGTCCTTCCAATATTTTGGTGGTTTTGTACCACCACTAGTATTGATACCTGAATGATCATTGTGAGGCTGTTTTAAATCAGTTGTCAGTCTGCATTGTCTTTTGTTGCATGCAGAAGATTTAGAATTTCAATTTCTATTTTGGGTAAGATTTTGAATATTTAGGATTTTAACTTTCTATTTTGCGTAGTCAGTATTTTGGAAAAATTTGCTGAAATCTACTTGATTTGATGTATATACATTGAAGATGTTTCATTATAAGGAGTTTTATATGCTTCTGATGATGTCCATCAACTTCTTCTTTCATCAGCAGATATTTTCAGCTTCTTAAGACTCCAGAATGTCTTAAGCTGCTGTGAGTAGCTAAGTATAACATTATGTAGTACATTAACATTGTGATTGTTATCTTTGAGAGAGTAACCAGCTGATACATTGTGTGTATACAAGTCACTATCAAAACTTGGCTTTGACATCAGATAAGGGCTTGCTGATGACTGGTGGTAGGAGATGTTTCCTACCTATTGTTTTGGCAGAGTTTCTATAGTACATGCTTTGGTTTCTCAGCTGAAGGTGCCTCGGTGTATTCTGGGAGGTAAACAAAAATTATAAGGCACATATGTACATGTTACAACACAGCTCCAGTATAAAAACATTTCTCCTTGTAGAAAGGACTTTGTGATAGCTTATCAGCCCTATTGGATAATGGTATAGGGGAGGTAATTGTGAATTCCGCTGTAATTTCTAGACAATATTTCACCCCGAAGAAAGAACAAATAGACCATGGAATATACAGGTATGATTTGATTTCTTAATTTCATTTATGTGTTTGTTATGAATTCTACTGATAATTTATTGAATGATTTGATGACCAATTTATTGATGAGAAAGATAACTTTTTGTAAACATGAATATTAATGGATGATGTTGATATACATGAATTGTATTTATAGTCATAGATGTTAGGGGAGAGGTGAAAGGAGTCAGTTAAAAAAGGAGAATAAGTAAATGTGTGAGGGTTCAGTACTAAAAGGGGAATAAGTACATGTGTGAGGGGTCGGTACTTAAAGGGGAATAAGTAAATGTGTGAGGGTTCAGTACTAAAAGGGGAATAAGTACATGTGTGAGGGGTCGGTACTTAAAGGGGAATAAGTAAATGTGTGAGGGTTCAGCACTAAAAGGGGAATAAGTACATGTGTGAGGGGTCAGTGCTGATAGGTGAATAAGTACATGTGTGAGCGGTCAGTACTGATAGGTGAATAAGTACATGTGTGAGGGGTCAGTGCAGATAGGTGAATAAGTACATGTGTGAGGGGTCAGTACTGATAGGTGAATAAGTACATGTGTGAGGGGTCAGTGCTGATAGGTGAAAAAGTACATGTGTGAGTGGTCAGTACGGATGGGGAATAAGTTTATGTGTGGGCGGTCAGTACTGATGGGGATTAAGTACATGTGTGAGGGGTCAGTGCAGATAGGTGAATAAGTACATGTGTGAGGGGTCAGTGCAGATAGGTGAATAAGTACATGTGTGAGCGGTCAGTACTGATAGGTGAATAAGTACATGTGTGAGGGGTCAGTGCTGATAGGTGAAAAAGTACATGTGTAAGTGGTCAGTACGGATAGGGAATAAGTTTATGTGTGAGGGGTCAGTGCTGATAGGTGAATAAGTACATGTGTGAGGGGTCAGTGCTGATAGGTGAAAAAGTACATGTGTGAGTGGTCAGTATTGATGGGGAATAAGTACATGTGTGAGGGGTAAGTACTGATGGGGGAATAAGTACATGTGTGAGGGGTCAGTACTGATTGGGAATAAGTACATGTGTGAGGGGTCAGTACTGATAGGTGAATAAGTACATGTGTGAGGGGTCAGTACTGATGGGGAATCAGTTTATGTGTGGGCGGTCAGTACTAATAGGTGAATAAGTACATGTGTGAGGGGTCAGTACTGATGGGGAATAAGTTTATGTGTGGGCGGTCAGTACTAATAGGTGAATAAGTACATGTGTGAGGGGTTAGTTCTGATAGGTGAATTAGTACATGTGTGAGGGGTCAGTACTGATAGGTGAATAAGTACATGTGTGAGGGGTCAGTACTGATGGGGAATAATTACATGTGTGAATGAGTTCAATTCTGTCAGTAGGAAGTCACAACTGAGGAATGGGGTTAAGAACAGTCGTGTATACAGGATAGGGAATTGTCTGAATCAGTGCCTGGTAATTGGTATCAGTTTGTCATTGATATATAGTTCTAGTTGGTACAAGGAGGAATCTGTACAAGGGGGATATATACAGGCTACAATTGGTATGAAGAATGATTTGTACAATGGGAAAATAGAATGAGGAGGAATTGGTACAGGATAGAATTAAGACAAGAGGGAATCTGCACAAGGAAGAGAGTCAAGAGGAAATTGATACAAGATTTAATTGGTACAAGAGGGAATGGATACAATATTTTATTGGTACAAGATGGAATTGATACAAGATTTAATGAATACAAGAGGGAATGGGTACAATATTTAATTGGTACAAGAGGAAGGATTAAATGGATACAATATTTAATTGGTACAAGAGGGAATGGATACAATTTTTTATTGTTACAATATGGAATTGATACAATATTTAATTGGTACAAGAGGGAATGGATACAATATTTTATTGGTACAAGATGGAATTGATACAAGATTTAATTAATACAAGAGGGAATGGATACAATATTTAATTGGTACAAGAGGGAATGGATACAATATTTTATTGGTACAAGAGGGAATGAATACAATATTTAATTGGTACAAGAGGGAATGGATACAATATTTTATTGTTACAATATGGAATTGATACAATATTTAATTGGTACAAGAGGGAATGGATACAATATTTTATTGGTACAAGATGGAATTGATACAAGATTTAATTAATACAAGAGGGAATGGATACAATATTTAATTGGTACAAGAGGGAATGGATACAATATTTTATTGGTACAAGAGGGAATGAATACAATATTTAATTGGTACAAGAGGGAATGGATACAATATTTTATTGGTACAAGAGGGAATAGATACAATATTTAATTGGTACAAGAGGGAATGGATAAAAGATATAATTTGCACAATAAGGAATTTGTACATGATGGAATCGGAAAAAAAGATTAGGTTCATGGAGGAATAGGAATAAAGACAAATTACTGCAGATTGTCACAGGGAGTCCTTGATACCTGCTGAACTACTAACATTAAGACATGTACATAAATGTGCTCCTGATGATGCATGTCCTGACATGGGTACTAGGCAGTTCTGGTTAAAACTCTGAATCCCAATTCCCGTATGTAAAATCACAAACAAATATTTCTCACGTGGATTTGAGGTTTCATGGATGAACTGGTAATTAAATTATAACGTCTTATATTTAAATAACGAAGTGATAAGTAATTAAACAATGTAGGTATAGATTTTCCATATAAAAAAGTTTCTGAGAAGACTACCCTGGATATATACTAATGTAGGATTATATCACCATTACCATCACTCGTATATTCACCTTTTTTCAAATGAGAAAAGCCAAAATTGTTGTCCCAAAGTATAAAGAATTTTCTGTTGAATGAAGAATTATCATCAGTGTTAAAGCTATTCTCCCTGACCTAGTTTTAATGTTCTAACAACATATTACCCTCAAGGTGAACTTTGGATTTCAAAAAGAAGATGATAGACATGCACCACCTTAATTGCATATAACAAACAATGCTATGAGAATGTGAAAATATGAGTTATTAGTTATATGAGCCTCTTATGCCATTGCAAACTTATACAACCTACATTGATGGTATCCATAGTTAATCCTGCCTTAGAGACCACCTCTGTATAAAGACTACCTGCTTATTACGGCCACTTACTGTGGATCCCTGAACTGGCCAATGTATTGCTCTGTTATTTGACCTGGTTGTATATTATACATGTATATACATAAAGATCACCTGACTATAAAAGAACCTTTTTGTCTTGTGGAAAATTGTAATAAAGTATCTAATGATGTTGAAGCTGGTGTAATAAATAAGTATTATAATACTGTGACAGAGATAGAATAATGCTCTGTCAATATCCAGTTAATTTTTAGTTATTGAGGTTTTTTCATTTCATTTCAACAATTAAATTTTATAGACATATTGATGGTACAGTCAATGGAACAACAGGCTAGGCCTATATAAGTTATCTCCAGTGGTGGATTGAGTGTTTATATCAGTTATAATATCTCTATATATATTGTTACATTAATATTTTTGAAATGAAAAAAATACAATAACAATCAGGGGAGGTAACTCAGGTTTAACACAGACAGACACACCATAACACACACCTTACACTTGCGGCATTCAAGGTGGATATATAACGTGGTTAATACAGTGTTATAATGATATCGACTCCATTGTCAGATCACTGACTTAATGATGATAGAGATTTCTCGAGGCTCGTTGCAGTTATTGAATTTTGACATGCTATGTTAAAATCATTTTGTACCCTTTAGTGATATTGGAGAGCGTTATAAAAACCAAATTGAATTTTTAAAACTACAATGTAGTGACTTGATCAAGTAATGTTACGCATCCTGATAAGATACTTTGTGTACCGATATCAGTGTGAATCATGTCTGCCGATCATAGTGTGAAATAGCATTTTCTGGTGATGACTATAACTTGTCTGAAAGTGACCCAAGTGATATCACCCGTGAAAACCAGTGACCCAAGTGATATCACCCATGAAAACCAGTACTGGAGCAGTCCTACAAATAGTGCCCCAAAGTGACCCAAGTGATATCACCCGTGAAAACCAGTACTGGAGCAGTCCTACAAATAGTGCCCCAAAGTGACCCAAGTGATATCACCCGTGAAAACCAGTACTGGAGCAGTCCTACAAATAGTGCCCCAATAATAGCTGCCACTGGAGTGAAAGCAAAGCCACATCTAGAAAACTTGCTTTTCATGTTCAAAGGTCAAGTTTACGTCTGACTGAATATTTTACAAGTTTACGTCTGACTGAATATTTTACAAGTTTACGTCTGACTGAATATTTTACAATAAATATTGAGACCTGTTGGATTAAACAATATTAAATATCACGTAAACCTTCCCACTAGTGACTGACTTCTGGACTGTTTGAGGTGTAATGGTGTATAGGTCAAGGTCACACTAACAAAAGGAAATAGATTCATTGTGATAACTATATATAGATCACTTACTAGATCTAGTCGTGATAACTATATATAGATCACTTACTAAGGTCCGTGATAACTATATATAGATCACTTACTAAGGTCCGTGATAACTATATATAGATCACTTACTAAGGTCCGTGATAACTATATATAGATCACTTACTAAGGTCCGTGATAACTATATATAGATCACTTACTAAGGTCCGTGATAACTATATATAGATCACTTACTAAGGTCCGTGATAACTATATATAGATCACTTACTAAGGTCCGTGATAACTATATATAGATCACTTACTAACTATATATAGATCACTTACTAAGGTCCGTGATAACTATATATAGATCACTTACTAAGGTCCGTGATAACTATATATAGATCACTTACTAAGGTCCGTGATAACTATATATAGATCACTTACTAAGGTCCGTGATAACTATATATAGATCACTTACTAAGGTCCGTGATAACTATATATAGATCACTTACTAAGGTCCGTGATAACTATATATAGATCACTTACTAAGGTCCATCCCAGTGGGCAGGAGGGGTGGGGCCCAATAGGGGAAATAAAGGGGATTGTAACGAAATTTGGCCACAAACATCCTTCGGGGAAGGGGAACAGATTTTATATAAATTTTGGCTCTGACCTCCCAGGGGCAGGAGGGGCGGGGCCCAATAGGGGAAATAGAGGTAAATCTCATAAATCGCTTCTTGTCCTAGAGTTCTACATGGATTGTGACCAAATTTGGCCACAAACATCCTTGGGGGAAGGGGAACAGAACTTGTATAAATTTTGGCTCTGACCCCCCGGGGGCAGGAGGGGCGGGGCCCAATAGAGGAATTAGAGATAAATATTCAAATTCTTTCAGAAAAGAAACAATGAACCTTTATTCATATCAGTACTTGGCATTCCAGGTGAGCGATGCAGGCCCTCTGGGCCTCTTGTTGGTTGAAGGTGACACATTTACTTCCATGGATTCCATAGTTACCAGAATGAAGTAGCGGAATTATGTTTTGGAGAATAATGGGTTTAATAAACTTTGACTAAAAAATGGACAGGTTGATTGTGTTTTGTTGAGTGGAAAGTTGACACAGTACAAAATTCAAGGCAGTAGTTAATATTTCAGAGTTTATATTTTTTGGTTACAAGTCCTATCCTTAATATTTTACCAAAGGATTTGTTCCAAAATAGAGAAAGTTTGGAACTGATTAATCAAACGAAGAACATTCATATTTCAGGTCTCCAATTAAAAGTTTGAATAGAAGCTTGCTGATTCAGCTGGCTTCACACTGATCTATGATGGAATCCATTAGAGCCAGGTTAGTGGTGTGAACAGTTCTGGGACGACAGATTACACAATGACTAAGTAAGCAGGGACCAACACTTCTACAATATTGGATTGGAAAATAAATTTTTTTTTCAGATGGTGTTGCTGAGAAACACATATTTTGGTGAAGATTTTGTCGTTAGTGGATTGTCCTGGTGTACTTGGCCACCCTTTGGAGTAATTGTCTATCGTTGACAAGGACAAATTATCTGGGGTCAAGGTAAATGAGTTTTTTGGCCCTCTGGCAGTATTTGGTCACGGAGTGCACAGAGATGGTTCTGGTTACTTCTCCATTCTTTGACAAATATCAGCTAGAGGAAGATTGCTTAAGTTTTAAGATTGTTTTTAGTCTCACCGATTCTACAACTATCAATATCTGGTATATTACATATGATTTATATTTTGTAAGGAGATATCAGATACATGTTAAGGATGTTATAAGTTGTCCAACCCTCTGTTTGTCACAGCATGGATGACCTCCCCTTATCTATGTGAAGAGGAGAAATGTAAATATGCTTTAACTTAAATTAGCAGAGCTTCCAAAATATTTGGGAGATATATAATTTGTTGATATTTAGCTCACTGATGTTGATGTTTTGTGCTCGAGACAAAAAAAATAAAATAACACATAAAAACCTAGCTGTTCCCTTCGTGTTGCATGGAGACTAAAATATGCCACATTCAACTGTCTTACAAAGACATGTAGTTTAACCAACATTTTGTCCTGATTTTGAAATCTGTAAAAGATATCCAGTGTACTTAAGAGTGTGATATCAGTATACCAACATTGTCTATATCTGTAAGGTACATAGGAATTCTGGGTGAAATGCCACAATCATACAAGACAGAAAATCAGAGGAATAATGGGTAAAATGACATTTAATCGCAATTCAGAATTAAAAAAACTTACCCAGTCAAATTGTAGTGCTGTCACGCTGTACCATACTGTCCACATTCGCAGTCACATGACACTAGTGCCACCATTTTGGAAGTGAGTAAGCCACACCCATCAGGTCCCAGATTGTAGGGGAACAGCTGTGGGTACAGATGGAGTGGTATCCAATTAGTCTTATGTAAGTAGGGCATGCAGATGATATTCAAAACAAAAGCATGAAAAGAAATATGACACCAGTATTACTTTGATTTCTCTGTGATAATTAGATTTGAAATAAAAAAAAAATCATCTACAAGTTAATAGCATTAAGTCTGATAAAAATACAGCCCATTTACAATGTTTGAATATCTGGGTAAATATCTTTATTGATGGCAGACGACACATGCTATATAAAATTCTTTGAAATTATCAAAGAATACATTGAAGTGCTTGCTAAATGGGCTGCATAATGTGTTTTTAGTTGACGACCTTGAAATGATAGTAGGCTGCAGACACCAGTACCATGTGTGATACCTGGAGCCATTTGGGTAATTTGTTTACCTATAGCTCACTAGATGATGGGACGGTTTGATCTTTATTGATAGCATCTTTGCATCTTTGCCCTGTCCTAGGTTTGTCGTGTAGAAAGTTCTGTCAGTCTCCAACAAGGACTCCCAGATTGTAACAGCAGTGTTCATCTGACTGTGGCAACTACACAAGCTGTTAGCTGTTTTCATAACACTCGTTTTAATTGGTCCAACGATGGCTGTCTGTCGCCACCTTGTCTGCTGTTATAAAACATTGATATGGCTGCACTTTCTTGTTTCATATAGCATTCTTCCATTGATACGATCGTGCACACACGGCACTGTTCCCATAGAACACGAGCCACTGGCGCGCGACACAACTTCAAAGGGATGATCCACTTCATCGAACACACATAATTGAAGCGTATTCTTGCGGGATTTCTACAATTTTTACCTCATCAGCAATATTGCATGTTGACAGTCTACTAACACAATGTCTGGGGATAGACTCGAGATTTTAATTTGAGATATGTTCATTTTATTTTTGCTGTTATTCTATTTACTGCAGATTTAAGGTGTAAAACAGCCAATTGAAATGGTATGTGTGATCATCGTAAATGTTCTTTTTACTGGGTCAGGAGTAGTGGGATGAGATATGGATGGCCTGAGGCTGATCAGGCTCCGGGTACATTGTTGTTATTGTGGAAGGGAAGAATTACAACAGGCTAGGTGGATATGTGTACAGATGTAGGATAGGTAGAGCATAACTTGTTGAAGTTATAGAGATGGACTGAAATCATCTTTATGATAATTTAAAATTAGGTAGGAAGAGGATGATGTCAAGGTTTCACAAGAATATGACAATGTTGTTTTTAGTTAGAAACTATCGTAGTTCAATACCACATATGGTTAATATTAAACACATTTGTCAGGAAATTATGTGTTAAGTTGTGTTGGCCATGGAACATAAGTAAGGGATGACCTTGTAGAGAAAGGCCTGTTTGGATGTAAATATCAATCTAGATCGTTGAAAAAAGCCGATCTATGAAACAAAAGCCGGACATTATAACTAATTATAGGCACTTGGGCAAGATCACGAAGGCAATAAAAAGGGAGCTCTCCTGCTTTATGTGCAGGGTAGTGATTATAGAGAGAAATTACGGTCTCCCAGCATATAAACACAACAGCAACTTCATGCTTCACCCAGCCAGTAAGTTATTTTCCTCAGGCCAAATTGATATGATAAAACTTATGACATTTTGGTGGTAAAAAATGGAGTCAAATGAAGAGACGGGATACTATACTGGAATCGATAATGTTGAGGCCTAGACGGCCGGAAGCCAGAGATAGGGAGTGCTTATCTATATGTGACTCTCTCGTGGTGCTTTCCCTTCCTGTTATGCTCTGTTATATTAAGTTATAGTAGATGTGATAGGGATCGCCATATTATCCCGAGTCTAACGTACACATGCAGGTCTATATACTACAAATGTAACATACTTAATATCCTTAACTATATAGTATGCTCTATTGGACAATATTGGTTACCGTATTCCACCCAATAAGCGGCCAGGGCATTTAAAACATTGAAAAAATGAAAAGATGCTAAAAAGACAAAATTATTGCAAATCTAGACAGTTTTGTGTAGTTTTGATTATTATTGATGAGTGAACAATTAAAATTGAGGCCTCAAAGAGGGGAAGGGGCGCTTAAAGGGACATGGGTGCTTACTGGGTCGAATATGGTAATTCATTTTGAAGCAATATTGGTTAATTTATTTTGTATGATAATTAACGATGTCATGGATATATTTGTGAAAGATTTGGGTGGTAGATGTGGTCCCAGAAGTCATATTGTCGTTTTACTTCCATTAAGGAAATCATATACATTGAGGTACATTCAAACAGTGGTATTTGTTTTTGGGTTGAATTAACTTCTTTATTAAGATAAAAACATGTTATATGATCAATTACGATGTCCTGGATATATTTCAGATGGATCAGTGTGGAGGAGTTGGTCCCAGAAGTCATATTTCCCGTGTTACTTCCGTTAGGGATATCATATATATCAGGGTACATTCAACTCGTGGTATTTAATTTTGGGTTGAATTTATGTCTTTAGTAAATTAAAAAAAAGCAATAACAATGTCCTTGACATTTGTGATGGATTTGTTTGGTAGAGGTGGCCCCGGAAATTATATTTCCTGTGTTACTTCTGTTAGGGAAATCATTTATATCGGGGTACATTCAACTCGTGGTATTTAATTTTGGGTTGAATTCATGTCTTTAGTAAATTCAAAAAGAGCAATAACAATGTCCTTGACATTTGTGATGGATTTGTTTGGTAGAGGTGGTCCCGGAAGTCATATTTCCTGTGTTACTTCCGTTAGGGAAATCATATATATCGGGGTACATTCAACTCGTGGTATTTAATTTTGGGTCGAATTCATGTCTTAAGTAAATTAAAAAAAAGCAATAACAATGTCCTTGACATTTGTGATGGATTTGTGTGGTAGAGGTGGTCCCGGAAGTCATATTTCCTGTGTTACTTCCGTTAGGGAAATCGTATATATCGGGGTACATTCAACTCGTGGTATTTATTTTTGGGTTGAATTCATGTCATTAAAGATGTTATTTATTTTGTGTTGGCTCTATATATATATATAAACAAAGTCAGTAATGAGCAATGCAATGAAACACAATATTAACCCTTATGTGAAGTTACTAACAAACCATTTCCATTTGCAAACTCTTCCAAAACGTTATAGATATTATTACTGAGTGTCTAAAACAAATCTATAAAGGGCAATAACTCTCTAAGATACTGTCAGAAATTTCCATATTAAAACTCTTCCAAGATATCAGACTTACCTACAGAGTTGTATTAATATATTTATTTTTAAGCTTTGTGAATATTTACTTCAGTTATAGTGTTCACAAGGCTTATTAGTGGTTATTATTGCAAAGGGCAGTAACTCCAAATTTACTGTCCGATAATTCTGATTTTTGAACTCAATTGTAATCTTACTAATTGTAGCTATGTACACAAACAAAGTTTTATAAAGCTCAGAAAATATTTACTTCAGTTATTTTGTCCACAAGTTCTAATAACAATTATTATTGAAAAGTTATTTTTAAGTCTGATTTTTGAACTTGTCCAAGATCTTGCCATTGTAAATCTACATACAAAGTTTCAGTTTCATTAGAGAATCTCATTCTATCAAATACCAAGAAAATTATGAACACTTTTATAAGATACGTTGAAGAACTCTAAACCAACTACAGCATGGCGACCAATTCTTGCAATTGAATAAAGTTAAGATTGCAATACCATTACAATACCATTACAATACCATTACAATACTATTGCAATTGCAGTCTGCATTAGTTAAACTATCCTAATAGTGTTTCCCCCCAATAGAAATAGTATTGCAATAGTAATCCTACCATTGGACTGAACTGGACTAAAATGAGATACTCGCAGAGGTTTGATATGATAACAGACTAACATTTGTTATCAAAAGTCACTTTTCCCACATGCTATTCAATCAAAAACAAACACTGACATTGTTCTTAATGTCAGTGAGTTTGATCATGAATGGGACTAATTCACATACCATGTGATACCCGATAACATTTGTGGGGGAATGATGTTTCTATTGGTGATGGAATGAGGTCAAAATATGGTATTCCACGCTAACGCTATTTCAGTCGGAAGATTACAAAGAGTTACATTCAATTACCACTAGAGATACTATGTAGTCCCGCACAAACGTTAACAGGTATCATATGGTACGTGAATTAGTTCCATTGTCACTGACACTAGCAAAGGGAAGTAACTCTAAACCAAAACTGCTCCAGATTTATGACAAGAAGTCCAATTTATAGATGGATTTAATAGAATTCAGAATGCAATACCATTGAATTTGCAGTCTGCATTAGTTAATGTTCTCTCCCCCCCCCCCCCACAATAGAAATAGTATTGCAATAGTAATCCTACCATTGGACTGAACTGGACTAAAATGAAGTACTTGCAGAGGTTTGATACGGTAACAGACTATCAGTTGTTATCAAAAGTCACTTTTTCCCACATGCTATTCAATCAAAAACAAACACTGACATTGTTCTTAATGTCAGTGAGTTTGATCATGAATGGGACTAATTCACATACCATGTGATACCTGATAACATTTGTGGGGGAATGATGTTTCTATTGGTGATGGAATGAAGTCAAAATATGATATTCCACGCTAACGCTATTTCAGCCGGAAGATTACAAAGAGTTACGTTCAATTACCACTAGAGATACTATGTAGTCCCGCACAAACATTAACACCAACTCTGGGTAGGGTGGGGTGTTTTCATAGGGGTTAAGGTGTGTTGATAGGGAGTTATAGTCTATCTCAGAATTGTTCTCAGTGCAAGATCACAGGTAAATCTCAGGTAAATCAACTCACCAGGTAGGTGATCAGCAAATCAGTAACTGTTATTCTCAAGATGCTGCAGAATGGTGTATAAAACAGAGGCATACTTCAGAAAAAATCGTACTTGCCATGATATTTGAATATAACGTTAAATTATCAACTTGACTTGTATTTGTACACTTTCAAGCTTTATAAGTGTAAATATTTAATAGAAATACTATTCTAGATCATTCAATTTCATCATTTTCTTATACTTTTTATACTTTCTGATTTACCTGTTACCTGTTACCTCTTCTTAGACACCGTAGTTAGCTGGTTCCAGCTAGTTGTGGCGCGTTTTGTTCATTTACTAAATAGTTGTCCGGTTGTGCCATATAAAAACTGGGGTAAAACTTGCATGGTACTGAATTCCAGTGAGTGTTCAGTCGGTTTTTAAACGAGTTCAGAGTAGGGGCTTCTACTACGAAGTTGGGAAGGGAGTTCCATGAATCTACCACTCGCCGACTAAATATACTTTGTGTGACTTTAGTCCTGCTCTGTTTCTTAAAGAGTTTTAAACTATTACCTCTAGTATTAGCTGAAGACATTGTAAATAGCTTATCTTTATCTAGTTTATCTATACCATTCAGAATTTTATAGACTTCGATCACATCGTTCCTTTTACGTCTATATTCTAAGGTGGGAAGTCCCAACTTTTTAAGTCTTGAATGGTATGGTAAATTTTCAATAGAGTGAACTCTTTTAGTGGCTCTACGTTGGACGTTTTCGAGAGCGATCTGATCTTTTTTTAGCAGTGGAGACCAAACCTGGGTTGCCATATTCTAAGTTAGGTCTAATTAGGCTTTTGTACAGGGTTAAGAACATAGTTATATATCTATATAGACAAATGTCCTGAATATTAGACCCAGTATGCGATTTCCTTTATTAACTGCTTGACTAACATGCTGACTAAATTTAAGTTTGTTGTCGAAAAGTACACCTAAATCTTTCTCACACTGTACCTTCTCTATTTGTTCACTTTGTGGGAAGGAATAATGCGTGTCTTGTTCTAGATTGCCTATATTGAGGTGTTTGCATTTTTTAGTGTTCAAGGCCATTTTCCAGTCTCTAGTCCAAATGACTACACTGTCTATGTCTGCTTGAAGTTCTTGAGACTCGGTGGGGTTGTTATTGTTTCTAAAAATTTTAGAGTCGTCAGCAAATAATTTTATGGTGCTATGTTGGACAACTTCGGGCAGGTCATTGATATATATCAGAAATAGAACAGGACCTAAGACACTACCTTGTGGTACACCACTGGTCACATCTACTAGTCCAGAAGTTTCACCATGAATAACAACTCGTTGCTGTAGATTGGATAGGAAGTCTTCTATCCACTTCAGTACTTTTCCAGTGATACCGTAACCCTTTAGTTTTTTAAGTAGATGTTTGTGAGGGACTTTATCAAAAGCTTTACTGAAGTCAATATAAATAGCGTCGACATTACTCCCTTTATCTATGGCTTCTGCCCAATGTTCAAGGACCTCCAATAGGTTGGTAGTACACGATTTACCAGATCTAAAGCCATGTTGATGTTCTGTGAAGAGATGGTTCTCGTCCATATGAATTACGAGTTTGTCCCTAATGATTCTTTGGAGAATTTTGCCTGGGATTGAAGTCAGACTTATTGGACGGTAGTTCTCCACTTTGTTGTGGTTTCCACTCTTGTATAAAGGAGTCACATTTGCAATTCGCCATTCGTCTGGAATTTTCCCTTCGTCTAAAGATTTCCTGAATATGATTTCCAAGGGTTGTGATATTTCATTTGAAGTTTCAACAAGAAGTTTAGGATGAAAGACGTCAGGCCCTGGAGATTTATTAGGGTTTAATTTCTTTATAGTTTTTTCAATTAAACTCCTGTCGAATTCGATATCATGAAGTTCTGTTTGATATGGTCTCATTTGGAAGTGTGGTGGATCTTCACTTTCTGGTGGGTTAAAGACTGATCCAAAGTAGTTATTCAGCTCATTGGCGGTTTCATAGTGGTTAGTGGTGTGTGTACCATCCGCTTTTACCACGTTGGTTATAGACATTCCTGTTCGTGTTTTTTCTCCGACATATTTCCAAAAGAGCTTGCTGTTATCTTTGATGTCTTGCACTAGTTTCTTTTCATAATGATAGTGTGAACGTCGGATCTGTCGTGTTGCAGTGTTCCTGGCTCTCTGATACACTTTAAAGTTACTTTCTGTTTTACAATGAAGGTATCGGACCCACTTCCGCCTTTTTTGTCGGATGGACTGCTTGGCTTCGTTGTCAAGATGGGGCTTCCAACGCTTCCTAACTGGGGATGTCTTGTTCACGGGTATTTTATCTTCAATTAGTTTAGTTATGGTTTCAACAAGAACATTCCATGCTTGGGTCGTTGACATGTCCTCAACTTGAATGATGTTTAGCCAGTTGACAGAGGTTAGTTCTTCGCGTATAGCGTCGTAATGCCCTTTGTGATAATTCCTCCTCTCCTGTTTAGTATGATTATCACTATGTGATACACTCAGTTTAAAAGACAATAAAATATGGTCACTCCTTCCGATACTTGGAAGATAGTTAACATCGTTGACAATCTGTTCATCGTTGCTAAAAACTAGATCCAGTATAGATGGATTTTGACCTTCCCTATATCTGGTAGGCTTATGGATATGTTGGTATAAAAAAGTGTCTCGAACACACTCCAAGAAACGAGTAGATATATGGTTTTCTGACGTACATGTTGTCCAGTCAGTCCAATTTATTTCAGGAAAGTTGAAATCTCCAGTGATCAGAATGTGTTTTGCGTTTCTAGTTGACATTTCTCTCATTAAGTTTGTTAGGTAGCTGAAATTCTCTCAGCTGTGCTGTTGGGGCTACGGTAGATATTCACAATAAGTAGCTTGTCACCATTACTCAACTTGAGTTCAACAGCTAGGTACTCTTCAAAGGTTGTTGTAAATTTTACTTGCTGGACAGTCATTTGTTCCGAGATATAAATGGCTACTCCACGTCCTTCACTGTTGTTGGTGAAGCATCTAAATCCAGGTATTTTATAAAAACTGTTGTCCAGAGGTAATATCTTGTTTTTTTGGTGGATTTCAGTGAGTAGGATTATACTGGGTAATGATTTTTCTACAAGTTCCTGAAGTTCATCCATCTTGCTAGTAGATAAAATGTCTACATTTGAATAAAATATGAGAAGGTCGTTAAAAGAATCACTATGTACAGTGGTAAAACTATTCTCCTATTCTGCACTGCTAGGTTGCCCTGCTGTAGCGAACAATTGCATGTTTGGAGCATTCCCAAGGATAGTCTGATCAGGGTCGATGTCATGACAGGTGTCAAGATTATAATAGTGAGACTCGGAATATAGATTGTTATCCTGAAGATGGTGATTTATCCCGATAGGACTGAAAATCGGGAGACTGTGCCTTGTTGAGGACAAGTCTGTTGTGCTTTCTGTGTCCAATTCTAAGTGGGTGTGATGAAGCACCTTTGGTATTGTTTGACTAGTGTTAGGAAGTGGAGTCTTCTTAATCTTTTTTTTCTTTGAATTCCTCTCGTTGTTGCCTAGTTTGGTCTCGTTTAATAGCAGCTTTTTTAAGGTGTGATGGACAGTTCTTAGAGATGTTCATAACGTTTTCTAGTATCTTTTTCCTCTGTTGCTTGTTCCCTAGAATTACTTTCAGTGGTCTGGTTTTAGTTTCATCATATTTACCGAGTCGAAAGTGTGTAATTAACTCTAAATCTGCTATACCTATTTTCGAAGTCAGAAGTCGGATGTCATCTTCATCTTCTTTTTTCTTCTGTTGACCATCTCCTCTGGTTTTCTCAGGGATGTTGAATATGATTATATTTGTATTCCTTCTCCTTCTGTCATCTAATTCTCTCACTCTGCCATCAATGACTTTTTCAATATCTGATGATATTTCATTAACAGCTGTTAGGCGTACCTGTTCTATATCCTTAGATAGCTGTGATATTTTGTCGTCATGCTCCATTTTTTAGAGTGTGTACTTTGGTATTGAGCAAAGCGGTTTTGTTCTCTAAATTTGACAAGCGTCTGTTGTTTGTATCCTTGACTTCTGACAGAGTTCTGCTGATGTTGTTCAGAGTTGGTAGTGTGTTGGTGCATGCAAAGCATGACCATCTAAATCCTGGCATTTCTCCATCCGCGACTAAGTTCACAACGCTTTCTTTAACGTTAGCGCATATAGGACAGAAGTTCAAGTTGCAACCACTACAGACTATAAACATTCTGGTTAAAAGTTTCCCATCGCATCTTGCACACTCATCTCCTCCAGGAGAAGGGCAGGGTCTCTTCCTAGATTGGTCCATTGTTAGGTATAGAGTTAACAGTAGGTTGTATATGTGTTCACTCAACTAGCACGTTTCCATGCCGGTCAAGATAACGAACTTCTATAGACATACAACACAAACTGATGAATTAATGTTCCAGACTAAAAAGTATGTATTTTTAACTGGTTAGATGGCACGGATACCTTGGTGGTCCATGTGATGATGTAATGGTTGATAGTTTATACCACAGCACAGATTCGGTGAATATCAATCCGAGACCGGAAATCTTAAATCGACTAGCACGGTTCCATGCCGGTCAAATTGTAAGTAGTCGCGAAACAGTCCTATGCATGTAATTATCTGGACTATAGGTGTGACCAGTTGACTAAGACTAGCACGGATACCATGCCGGTCTGTATACCACAGATAGTAGATATGTTTCACGTTAACTATGTATTATAGATGCAAGATTGATCTGATTCAACAAGTTGAAGTATGTTTCCCAACTAGCAAGATTCCGTGACTGTCAGTTAATGAGTAGTAACAAGTTATCATATATACAATATGAGCTGTTAGCTAGACTAGCACGGATATCATGTAGGCAGAATGTAATAACACAAGTCTACACCTTGACATATACATAGTAAATGTGATATCAAACAGATAGGTCTGTTGTCTATTTACATACTCGGTGAACAGAGCAGGACACAAGACATCATATTAAGTATTAAAATAGATTATGGGTAGCACAGTTACTATGCCGACCATTAAGCTTAAACCTAATAATATAAGTAAGGTCTTAATTAGACTACAAAATGTTCATACTCTAGTAACGGCTTTCAATTTTGTGTATAATGAACACAGTTAATGTACCAATACAAAATACAAGATTAGCCAGGTGATATACCAGACGAATATATTAGTTAGATGTTCTCACTGTCATCATCTGTATCAAGTTGGAGAATATCCTGTTCTGGTACCTGACAGCTCTTGTTGATGTTTAGGCGAATAAGTTGTTTCCAGGATTCGGCTAACTTAGGGCCGGGGTGTACACCGTCTCTGTACAGAGAGAAATTGATCCTATAGAATGTTTTCTTTACACGTTTACCGCCTTTACTTTTCTTAGTAAGATTGTTGACTTTGACTGACGACTCTGCAAGTTTATCATTAAGTTCATTAATATGGTTATTCAGAAGGTCCACTTGTCGCCGAAGCTCAGCATCTTCTGTTTCATCGCTTTCTTTAGGTA
The DNA here is from genome assembly GCF_041381155.1 of Argopecten irradians. NCBI lineage: Eukaryota > Metazoa > Mollusca > Bivalvia > Pectinida > Pectinidae > Argopecten > Argopecten irradians. The sequence continues at coordinate 4,900,810 of NC_091144.1, forward strand.
CTCCTTTACAGTCGTTCCATCTTTGGACGGAAATGTAAGGACAGTCGACGAATTTGATAAATGCCTTGGGTTGTTTATTAACAAAGTCTAAAGCGATATTGTACTGTCGCAAAATATCTTCTACTGTAGAATCATCTTTACTACGTACAGATAGTTGTTTGCCGTACTTAGTTGTAAGGTCACATGTACCGCCCCAAAAATAGACTAACACACTGCCATCCTTCTCCACAGCTGGTCTCAGTTTCCTTTTTAGGATGTCTACTAATCTGGCAGAGTTCGCTCCCGCCTCACACCAATTTGTCAAGGGGAAATTGTTGACACCACAATTAGATAGACTATACCCTTTGCTATCCGTCAGAAGGATCGGAGCGCGCACTGTTCTAAATTTATTTTAGTTTTCAGATTTAGATTAATATACACTTTTTAAAACATCTGTACTAGAATTGTTGAATTTACAGTTTATTATTGATCTATACTTGACTGTGTTTTTTTCAGTTTTCAAGGATGAGAATCCTCTTCTTTAATTCAGAGGATTTTGTCTGATTGGGCAATATTTAGGAGAAACAAATAATGTCAGATATGATCTAAAATATCATAAACTGACCCTTTTAAACACTTAGTGGAGGGATTTCTCTTATAAGTGAAGATGTTTCCTCCCTTTGTTGATAGGATCGATCACTTTTTTCATCTATTTTCTGTGATATAAGCTTTTGATCGAGTAAGGCATTAAAACCAGAGACTTAGATATAATATCATATATATATTATACCGAAGTCTCTGTTAAAACTTAATGTATAAGTTGAAAAAAAATATGGAATTAAAGGTAAACTGTATGATTGGTTTGAAGCCTACTTATCTGACAGAAAACAACTCGTATTCATAAACGAATATCAATTACCCCGGTAATCTAATGAAAAACCGATAAATGCTTGAGTACCGCAAGGTTCAGTACTTGGTCTTTTCTTTTCCTATTGTTTATAAATGACTTAACAGATAATGTAATATCTTATATAAAAATATTTGCTGATGACACATCTCTATATTGATAATGATGATGACCTTTTACTGACAGTAATACATGCAGAGTTTTTGGATGATGATCTATCGTCAATTTCTTCATGGGCTGATCAAAAAAAAGAGCATGGTCGGATTACATCTTTAATATTTGTGAAAAAGTTTCATCAAGACAGAACTTATTACGAACATTGAAACATTAAACATTAAACATAGAATATACAGACATTATTTGGGATACCAGAACGGAACCATTGACTTGATGACATAAGCCGACTCATGATCAGCATCACAGCTGCTGCACCTTGCTTAAATTGGCAGGAACTATTTTGCATATCAATTCAATCAAAAAATATTTTATTTTATATAAATCATACAAAATGAAATTGGGTAACAGGCGGTGCCTATATCAACCCTTTCCCTCTTCCACTAGTGTACAACATTTTATACAAATTAAACATTAACAAAACTGTAGTACACAGAACTGTATAATAGTTACAAACGCAATTCGTTAACCTTATAAACCTTACTGGAACAATATCTTACAGGAGAATTGGATGCATTATGTTCATTTAATTTTTAACTGTAAAGCGTATTGTGATTAAAGGACAACTTACATAATTGATAGAGTAACTGTTTTATGTGAACATTTTGAAAGTATGTCTTATGATAATCAACTTATCTTTTTAATGAATTGTGATGTTTTACAAATTAGTCTTTCTAAATATATCTTTTTAGCGATGAGGAGAACTTAACTATAACTTTAACTGATAATGTTGTTTTATTCACATATATTGTTCATAATTTTAGTACATTCGTGTCTCGTAAGCCAATTAACGGCTCGGCATTTTTACTAATGAAGAATATTTTTTTAATTGTAGATGTTGTGTAAAAATATGTGACATTATTATGCATTATTATTATTATTATGTATATTATCATAGGTATGAGTATAAAAATTACCTGGTTGAAAAGTTACCTGAGTTGGTGTTAGATTTTGAAACAGACTATAACTAAACTTCAAAGGGTTCCCTACATAAACACCTCCCTTTGTCTTTACCAGAGTTGGTGTTCGGGGAATTCGCCATCATATGGTACGTGAATTAGTTCCATTGTCACTGACACTAGCAAAGGGAAGTAACTCTAAACCAAAACTGCTCCAGATTTACGACAAGAAGTCCAATTTATGGACGGATTTAATAGAATTCAGAATGCAATACTATTGAATTTGCAGTCTGCATTAGTTAAACTATTCCAATAATTCCCCCCCCCCCCCCACAATAGAAATAGTATTGCAATAGTAATCCTACCATTGGACTGAACTGGACTAAAATGAGATACTCGCAGAGGTTTGATATGATAACAGGCTAACATTTGTTATCAAAAGTCACTTTTCCCATATGCTATTCAATCAAAAACAAACACTGACATTGTTCTTAATGTCAGTGAGTTTGATCATGAATGGGACTAATTCACATACCATGTGATACCTGATAACATTTGTGGGGGAATGATGTTTCTATTGGTGATGGAATGAAGTCAAAATATGATATTCCACGCTAACGCTATTTCAGCCGGAAGATTACAAAGAGTTACGTTCAATTACCACTAGAGATACTATGTAGTCCCGCACAAACGTTAACAGGTATCATATGGTACGTGAATTAGTTCCATTGTCACTGACACTAGCAAAGGGAAGTAACTCTAAACCAAAACTGCTCCAGATTTACGACAAGAAGTCCAATTTATGGACGGATTTAATAGAATTCAGAATGCAATACTATTGAATTTGCAGTCTGCATTAGTTAAACTATTCCAATAATTCCCCCCCCCCCCCCCCCCCCCACAATAGAAATAGTATTGCAATAGTAATCCTACCATTGGACTGAACTGGACTAAAATGAGATACTCGCAGAGGTTTGATATGATAACAGGCTAACATTTGTTATCAAAAGTCACTTTTCCCATATGCTATTCAATCAAAAACAAACACTGACATTGTTCTTAATGTCAGTGAGTTTGATCATGAATGGGACTAATTCACATACCATGTGATACCTGATAACATTTGTGGGGGAATGATGTTTCTATTGGTGATGGAATGAAGTCAAAATATGATATTCCACGCTAACGCTATTTCAGCCGGAAGATTACAAAGAGTTACGTTCAATTACCACTAGAGATACTAAGTAGTCCCGCACAAACGTTAACAGGTATCATATGTTACGTGAATTAGTTCCATTGTCACTGACACTAGCAAAGGGAAGTAACTCTAAACCAAAACTGCTCCAGATTTACGACAAGAAGTCCAATTTATGGACGGATTTAATAGAATTCAGAATGCAATACTATTGAATTTGCAGTCTGCATTAGTTAAACTATTCCAATAATTCCCCCCCCCCCCCCACAATAGAAATAGTATTGCAATAGTAATCCTACCATTGGACTGAACTGGACTAAAATGAAGTACTTGCAGAGGTTTAACATGATAACAGACTAACAGTCGTTAGCAAAAGTCGAATTTTCCCACATGCTATTCAATCAAAAACAAATACTGACATTGTTCTCAATGTCAGTGCGTTTGATCATGAATAGGACTTTTAAATTCATGTACCATGTGATACCTGACAAGGTGTGTGCAGGACTACTGTATCTAATGGTGATGGAATGACGTCAAAAGATGATATCCTAACGTCATTGCAACGCCATTATTGGGTATCACGTGGTATGTGAATTAGTCCTATTGTCACTGACACTAGCAAAGGGAAGCAACTCCAAACAAACACTGCACCAGATGTACAACATGCTGTCCAATTCATAGACTGAATTAAAGAGAATCCAGAATACAATACCATTGCAATTGTAGTCTGCATTAGTTAAACCAATTGTGTCCTCCCCCCATTAGCAGTTGTAACCCTGGTCAATACTAGCGACAACATACCACTCCGCTAGAGAGAACTTCTCTTTAGCTTGATCGATTGTGCGTCAGACTAGTAATCCAGAGGTCCTGAGTTTGATCCCTGGCAGAGGCAGTGATTGAAATTATTATAAATCCTGCTCCCCGTTAGTATTGCAATAGTGAAAATTGTAGGGGATAGTCCTCTTACCATTGAACAACAGTTAGAATTACCTGAAACGGACTGAACTGGACTAAAATGAAGTACTCGTAGAGGTTAAATAAGATAACAGATACAGATAACAGTTGTTACCAAAAGTCACTTTTTCCCCCATGCTATTCAATCAAAAACAAACACTGACATTGTACTTAATCGCAATTGTCAGTGTGTTTAATGATGAATTGTCACTGACACAGCAAAGGGAAGTAACTCTAAACAAACACTGCACCAGATGTGCGACATGAAGATCAATTCATAGACTGAATTTAATAAAATTCAGAATGCAAATTAGCTAGCCAATTGGGATTACGTGACCATAAACAAGGTTTAGTTCCCCTTTGATGGTCAATCAGGATTTCATGACTAATATGAATAACAATAGTATTGTAATAGCTAAATTTTCCTATAAACTCAATCAATAGCTAATTGTATACCCTCCCCCTCCCTAGTCCCAGTTCTAGTTAAAACTTTTGCTGACTTACATCTATAATATTCTGGATGAGTTTGAATATGGAAATGGTTTGTCAATAACTTTCCATAAAGGTTGTTGTGTTTGATTTTATTGCTTATTGGTATATTCATTAGTGTTGCAACAATACGCTTCCCCCACGATACATTACATATCGCGATACTTGTCACATGATATGATACATATCATGATATGTATGAAATAAAATTAATCTATCAAAAAGTAAAAATTTTCTACTCTTTCACTGTCGATTTTACTCCTTCTTGTTCAATAATACAGAATGCAAAATACTACCGTATGTGTGATTTTAAAGTTGCAGGAGGTTGTTTTAATTCTATAATGTCTCCAGGTCTTTAAAGCTCTGCCATAGTTTGTTTGTGCATGGGGAGATACTCATAACGCTCAAAAATCTGAATTTCGCCTATCCACAAATTGGTGGGGAGTACCATGAAAGTAAAAAAAAATACTGTGAACTGAACTGTGTACGGTAGTTTATACTGTGATATTATCATCCCAAGGTTTATTGTTGTAGCACTTAATATTCATGTAACTTACATATATATGTTATACAATTGTTTACGGGTTCTGTTGTGTCTGCACTTGTAGACTGGGATGTAGGTAGCTACCAAGTCCGTTCAAATGAATGAACTTGATCTTCATTCAACGTCACAGGGTCAAATAATTTAAAATCTTTAATCAACTTCTTAATTGTTAATACCCAAGCGTTATCATTATAAGGCTCCTTGGACCTCTTGTTTAAAAAAGGCAATGCAATAAAAAAAACTGCATTTGTATAGATGAACATCAAAAAGCTTCGTTAATTAATGTTAATTTGGTTAAAATATCATATGATAGTTGAAAAGCAACTTAAAAGTATTGTTAAGTTTTATTCTTCAGGAATATATCAACAAATGACACTTAGAAATTGAAGATGTCTTGTAGACTGTCAACATAAAGTGAAACAAAATACCATGCCACCGACTCTATCCTACGTGGGGTCCCATTACGGCCAGGAATTTGTATGGACTTTTAGCTATAGATTGACTGTGGGGGATGTTGATGCAGGGGAAGGAGGGTGGGGCAATGGGTAATGTGGAGGTTGTGGGGCAATAGGTATGCCGTAGGTGATGGATGGAGGCAATAAGGTGGGGGTGGTGGTAAATAGCATATCTGCTTACCCCTGGCTTCTTTTACACTTCCAATTATTGAACTCCATAATGAAACTATTGGGTCATCCAGTCATATTATCTTTCCCTAAAACAAAAATCCTTGTACTTCTTACGATGGGCAATGGTAGACTAACACAGAAAAGTACTCACAAGTATAGAGCTACAGGTAAGTCCTGTACTGGGCCTAGAACCCAGGTACTGAAAAGTACTCACAGACACAATAGGTAGAGGGAGAACAATGGGGAGTGGGGTGTATAGGGAAGGTGTGTATATCTATATAAGCAGTCAGTAATCTAATCTCGTGTCCAGAATTTCTTATGGAGACATGACAATTTTGTCTTTAATAAATGTATTTATCAATTATGAAATTATATGAAAAAAAATAATACATAAAAAATAATAACTACTAAAAATTAAAAAAAAATCAGCAATAACTCCCCAAACACCAAGTGTATTGTTTATGATTTGAGTAATATGGAGAGAAAACACCTTATAGATTTACAGGTGTTTATATCTTATGGATTTGTTAATGATCACCAAAACCACATGGCCATCTGAATGTTAATAAATGATTGGGTTACTGATTTATGATTACTGTATGGTCAATGTGTCAGAAGTTGAGGGAATATTCACTATATATATATATATTTATATTTAGCATAATTACCCAATTTCTGATCTTTCCAGGGATCAATTCTTATGACCATGTCATTGTTGTTAGAAATATAGCAAATCATATGTTCTATAAAAACAGCTGGCTATTCTCTATATAGCATCTACTGATTCTTTGTGTGGAAACGTTCCTTGTTTTGTGGTTTCTGTTAAACCACCAAATGATATAAAAAACCAGTGAAATATTTGGTTTTATTTACTTGGAATCACTGCCCCATGTAGGCTAACCACAAATATATCTAACCACAAAACAGTTTGAAATCTTACAAACTATGAGAACAAATACCCACAGAACTTATACAGTATAATAATAAAGTGTACAGTCTGTTAACAGCCACCATTGTGTAAAGATCACCTGCATGATAATTAAGACCACTTTTCTAGAGTTCTAAATGACCAATATCAGTACAATTCAACCTGTTTATAATGACAATCTCTTATATGTTCCATGGGTGGTCTTAATAGACAGGTTTGACTGTTATACCACAGGTACAGATATCTAGGGGGTCTTTATAGACAAGTTTGACTGTGCATCACAGGTACAGATACTTGGGTGGTCTTTCTAGACAAGTTTGACTGTGCATCACAGGTACAGATACTTGGGTGGTGTTTATAGACAGGTTTGACTGTATAGCACAGGTACACATACTTGGATGGTGTTTATAGACAGGTTTGACTGTATAGCACAGGTACAGATACTTGGGTGGTCTTTCTAGACAGGTTTGACTGTATATGATTTTTGATAAAACAAGGTTTTTGTCTGATCTAATTAGTTGTAGAAGAAAATGTTCATTCTTGTCAATTGCCTTGACCAGGAATCCAAACCCAAGTTTCTGAAAAACCATACAGCTCTACCAGGTTAGCCAAAGGAGCCATGCTCCATGGCAGCTGAGTGACAGAGACCTATTTATGTTTCGCACATTAAGGCTTGGTCAGAATAAAGACAGTTTATACCACCGGTCTTATCATCATTTTCCCACAGCAGAAACATAATATGCTCTTTCTCCTTTTTGTTAAACTTTTGGGGTTGGTTTTATGGTAACAAGATCATGTAAGGTCCAACAGAGAGCCAATGGTATTATTGGTATATGTACATGTGTGACTTGCACAATGATATTCTCTTACAAGGTTTCCTTTAATTGCCTAATCTGTAGAATTTAATGTAAACAGCATAATTAGGAAGTAAGATTGTAGAATTTAATTAAATACAAATGTTGCTTGTATTTTTCTTTTTTTTTTTAATTAAATGTTTTTTATGAATTTTTTGGGGTTTTATGTATGGAAATTGAAATAAAACCTTTGCTATGCTAGTCTGTGAAGCACATACAAATATACAATTCCATATTGATATGCATTTAGGTTGAAAATGTGAAGGCCACATGGGATGGCAAATAGAGATGTCAAGAAAACTGGTTTGTCCTTAATAATTGTTATATATATATGATCTAGCCATGAAATGTGTTTAAGGGAGGATGGAATGTTACTTAACCATATCAATACCACTGCAGTCATCAAATCTGAAATTCATGATTAGGCAAATCTTTCTGTGCACTTTTCTCTTTTGTTTTGCATCTAGCACCCAAGATGGCTGCCACAACATCTGATTTGCTGAAGGCAACTCCTAGTGTAATTCCAAATGATTTGTTATAATTTATTAAACAACTGCCTCATTAAGGCCCTTGTTTTAACCGAGTGGATAAGAAGTGTGTATGCATCAGGTCTAACCTTACGTTTTCCTTTTGACTCTTAAATTGTTGTATAGCTTTTAAATTTTTTCAAAATATGAAAAAAAAAAAATATATTTCAGAAAAAGAAGTCCACAGGGTTTGGATATATTAATTATATAACCATACCATAATGTTTATTGGTATATATAGCACAGGTACAAGGAGCATTTGCCCTTTTGACATTGTCATTTAAATGGCGGTGGTAAATTATAGCACATAAAAATATATCCAAAGTACTTTGAGATGGATTCTGGGTCATTCAGTAATTATCCATTCTTTATAGGAAATATCATGACAGTCATTGTATCAGTTCATACGATTCCTTTATTTTTAAAATGTTTATTTTTAGATGACGTCACATTGTTTACGGGTTCTGTGGTGTCTGCACTTGTTGACTAGTAGACTGGTATGGAGGGCTACCAAGTTCATTCAAATGAATGACCTTGACTTCATTCAACGTTACAGGGTCAAATAAGTTGTAAAAATGAACAACAAAAAGCTTCATTAGTTAATGCTTATTTGGTTAGAATATCATATGAAAGCTGAAAAGCAACTTAAAAGTATTGTAAGGAAAAGTTTTAATTCTTCAGGAATATGTCAACAAATGTCAGTTGGAAATTAATGAAGATTTGTAGACTGTCAACATCAAGTAAAACAAACCCCACGTCATCGCCTCTACCCTACCCCATTACGGCCAGGAAGTTGTATGGGGTATAATACCTGTAGCTGTAGAATGACTGTGGGGGATGTTGATGCAGGGGAAGGAGGGTGGGGCAGTGGGTATGCCGTAGGTGTTGGGGTAGGGGGTAGGATGGAGGTGGTGGGGCAGGGGTAGGATGGAGGCAACAATGTGGGAGATGGTGCTAATTAAGTTTAAGACACTTTCTTTGCATATTTGCTCACCCTCCGGCTCCTTTTCGCATCCAATCGTTGAATAGAGCTTCATATCAAAACAATTGAGTCATATAGTCATATTATCTTTTCCCATAACAAAAATCCTTGTACTTCTTAGGATGGGCAATGGTAGACTAACACAGAAATGTACTCACAAGTATAGAGCTACAGGTAAGTCCTTTACTGGGCCTAAAACCCAGGTACTGAAAAGTACTCACAGTAGGCAGAGGGAGAACAATGGGGAGTGGGGTGTATAGGGAAGTGTATATATCTATACAGACCGTGAGTAACCCGTTCTCCTCATGTCCAGGATTTCTTATGGAGACATGACAATTTTGTCTTAAATAAATGTATGCTTTATATCTATGATGTTGATAATGGTAATTTCTCCAGAAGGCTCTTTTCAAATATAAAATAAAAATAAAAATAAAAAACCCAATAAACTCCCCAAATGCAAAGTGTATTATTTGAGAGAAATTCTCAATTCTATTTTTAGCCCACCATCATCAGATGGTGGGCTATTCAAATCGCCCTGCGTCCGTGGTCCGTGGTCCGTCGTCCGTCGTCCGTCCGTAAACAATGCTTGTTATCACTATTTCTTAAAAACTGCTGCAGGGATTTTGTTCAAACTTCACATGGAGGGTCCCCTTGGTCCATATTTGTGCCATACAGATTTTGAGGCTGATCGGAAAAACAAGATGGCCGCCAGGCAGCCATCTTTGATTTTGGCAGTTGAAGTTTGTTATCGATATTTCTTGAGAACTACTGAAGGGATTTTGTTCAAACTTCACACGAAGGTTACCCTTGGTCCCTAGTTGTGCCATACAGATTTTGAGGCTGATCGAAAAAACAAGATGGCCGCCAGGCAGCCATCTTTGATTTTGGCAGTTGAAGTTTGTTATCGATATTTCTTGAAAACTACTGAAGGGATTTTGTTCAAACTTCACATGAAGGTTACTCTTGGTCCCTAGTTGTGCCATACAGATTTTGAGGCTGATCGGAAAAACAAGATGGCCACCAGGCAGCCATCTTTGATTTTGGCAGTTGAAGTTTGTTATCGATATTTCTTGAGAACTACTGAAGGGATTTTGTTCAAACTTCACATGGAGGTTACCCTTGTCCCTATTGTGCCATACCTTTTTGTGCTGATCGAATACAGATGCGCACGCCATTGATTTGAGTTGATTTTTCGATATTAGACCTGAAGGAATTTTGTTCAAACTTCACATGGAGGTTACCCTTGGTCCCTATTTGTGCCATACAGATTTTGAGACTGATATGAAAAACAAGATGGCCTCCAGGCGGCTATCTTTGATTTTGATAGTTAAGGTTTGATATCCCTATTTCTCCCTATTAAGTGCTGAAGGGATCTTTCTCAAATTTAATATGTATGTTCCCCTAGGGCCTTTGTTGTGCATATTGCATTTTTGGACCAATCGGTGAACAAGATGGCCGCCAGGCCGCCATCTTGGATTTTGATAGTTAAAGTTTGTTATGGCTATTTCTCAGATAGTACTGAAGGGATCTGTCTCAAATCTCATATGTAGGTTCCCCTAGGGACCTAGTTGTGCATATTGCATTTTGGGACCGATCGGTCAACAAGATGGCCGCCAGGCAGCCATCTTGGATTTTGTTATTCAAAGTTTGTTATCGCTATTTCTCAGAAAGTACTGAAGGGATCTGTCTCAAAATTCATATGTAGGTTCCCCTAGGGCCCTAGTGCATATTGTGATTTGGGACCGATGTGCATATTGTGATTTGGGACCGATTGATCAACAAGATGGCCGCCAAGGAGTCATCTTGGATTTTGATAGTTGAAGTTTGTTACCGCTATTTCTCAAAAGGTACTGAAGTGATCTGTCTCAAATTTTATATGTAGTATGTTTGAAAAAGTTTAAAAAGTAGAGAAAAGATCCATCTTTCCTTTGTCAGATATAGATCATTCTTTGGTGGGCGCCAAGATCCCTCTGGGATCTCTTGTATTTGTTATAATTTATTAAACAACCACCTCATTAAGGTATTGGTCCTTGTTTTAAGCGAGTGGGTAAGAAGTGTGTATGCATCAGGTCCAACCTTAGGTTTGTCTTTTGACTCTTAAATTGTTGTAAAGCTTTTAAATATTGGCAAAAGAAAAGAAGTCCACAGGGTTTGGATATATTAACCATGCCTTTATGTTTAAAGGTATCTATAGCACAGGTACAAGGAGCATTTGTCCTGTTGACATTGTCATATAAATGGCGGTGGTAAATTATATAACATAAAAATATATCCAAAGTACGTACTTTGAGATGGATTCTGGTCATTCTTTAATTTTCCATTCTTTTGGATTTAAGCAGAAATGATATAACATGACAGTCATTGTATTAGGTCATATGATTCATTTATTTTCAAAATGTTTATTTCAGAAGCAAAAAAAGAATCCCGAAATTGTTAAAGTTGAAAACTGAAAGCAGTAAAGTACATAACCTGAATTTAGATTGAAAAAAGAATCTGACATTTAGAAATCTTTGAGCTTTCAAAATTCATGATTTGTGTTGATGCTGTGTGCACTATTGCTATAAATAGATTATTGATTAGTGGGGATGTATGACTTGGCTATACTGCATTCCAACATTACTACAGATACACCTCTATATTTCATATATACTTCTTAATAAGGTCATAAAAAATGTTGATCTTGTTGTGTAACTCATTTTATATCACTCAAGTCACTGTGTTTACGTTGGCTTATCTCCCCTGTTCCACATTAAAACAGGTTGTCTATATATTGTACTAAGTGAATAGTGCCTTAGACACTGTAATATGTGAATGGGAAATGACGGGAGAATATAGTCTTCTCTGTGTTCCCATATAGGTAAAAGAAATGATTGAGAAATGTTAAAGTGTACATTACAACCCTATAATGAGATGTGTTAAGTTAGGGTTACGTTACAAGTATACTCATAAAATTGATTTTAGATGTTTAAATTTATTGATAACTGATGTCACTACTCAGTAATTATGACAGATTACTTCTTACCTGAAACTATATTTAAAACAATTTTAGTTGAATAATTTGATTAACAGTATAATTGATGATTCATTTTTGAAAAGATGATTGATTAAAAAAATGGCAAACTTAAAATCAATTAAAATATGATTTTATTGAAGACTTAAAATAGTTGATCAAAGGTCAGTGAGTTAAAAGTCAAGGTAAAAACTGGAATATATTTGTAGAGAATAGGTAATTAATGGTATCAGGTTTAGAATATAAATGTTGCAGATTTATGGTGAGAAATCTTTGATAATCATTTGGGCAGTTGTACTTTTGATTTGATGGCTAAGCTCATGTGTCTGGCATTACAGGAATAGAGGTTATAACCAGTTATGCAAAGTTTACAACAAAATAGCTGAAGAGAAGCTTTCTGTACATTACTGTCAAACTGGATGAGGCTCTACAACACTGAGACATGCCTGGCCAGAACAGAGGAGAGATATTTTGGGTTCATTGCATTTACTGAATGTTGTTGGCAGCACCATGTTGTATGTCATTTCTGATTTCTGTTTGGAGTGATATATGTTATATTGTTATTCACATTCAGTGTGGAGGGTTTTCCCATCCCCACATCTGACACTGGTGGGGGTGGGGGGGGTCAAACTACTAATGTCTGAGTACACCTACCTCACCACCTTCTCACCTGTGAAAAATGACACCATTTGTCTTAGTTTTGGAACTACTCTGAACAGAAATGCTACCTGTTAAAAATTAGACACTTGTTAAGTTTAATTGGTGTTGAGGCAGGCTGGAAGGAAAGTTAAGTGTGTAATGTAGAAATACCTATATCTTTGTTTCTCCTTGATTATTGGAGAGAAGTGAGGAGGAGAGATTTTAGTAAATCTGACTTGTGTCTGTTGTTGTGGAATACAATTGATAAGGAAGAAGATCCAACATAGTGTTGGAACTCTTCTCTAGTGATTTATATGTCTAATGTAAAAGTAGAACTTCAGGTGAGTGGGGGCAATCGGGTCAGCGGGTGTACACAGAAACATGGTAACAGTTGGTCTGTAACAGGTTAGGTTTTCTTCATAAAAAGGATTTAAGATGGAAGCAATTACAACAATAATTCATAAACTTATCAAATGGAAATGTTCCTATTACATATTTGTTTCATAATTAAGTTAAATATTTGAGAGAAATGAATGAGCTTGAATATAAATGAGATTGTGTTGTTCTTTGTCACCTTGACCTTACATCAATGGAGTTGGTTACAATGAGTGACCTTGATCTTACATCAATTGACTGTTTCTCTGTCTGAACTTGACCTTGCATTAATGGAGCTGTTCGCAGGCATGATCTTAACCTTACATGAAGGGAACTGTTTCATGACCTTGACCTTACATTAATGGAGCTGTTAGTCTTCATGACCTTGACCTTACATTAATGGAGCTGTTAGTCTTCATGACCTTGACTTACATTAATGGAGCTGTTAGTCTTCATAACATTGACCTTGCATTAATGAAGCTGTTCGCAGGCATTGATCTTAACCTTATATGAAGGGAACTGTTTCATGACTTTGACCTTACATTAATGGAGCTGTTAGTCTTCATAACCTTGACCTTACATTAAGGAGCTGTTAGTCTTCAGAACCTTGACCATACATTAAGGAGCTGTTAGTCTTCAGAACCTTGACCATACATTAAGGAGCTGTTAGTCTTCAGAACCTTGACCATACATTAAGGAGCTGTTAGTCTTCAGAACCTTGACCATACATTAAGGAGCTGTTAGTCTTCAGAACCTTGACCTTACATTAATGGAGCTGTTGTTCTGTATAACCTTGACCTTTAAACAAAATGGAGCTCTTAGTCTGCATGACCTTGGCCTTACATTAATAAAGGGTTTCATTATCTTTCAGGAGAGCTGGTACAATTGCAATTTCAGGGGGTACTTTTCTATACCATCTGTATCTATCCAATGTAATTTAGCCCAAATCAGGAGGTACCACAGCCAGGTTTAACCTGCAAGAAGTACCAGGTACTGCCTAATAATGAAACCCCTGCTGATTAATGATGCTGTTTTCCTGTGTAATCTTGCTCTTGCTTCAATTGAGCTGTTATCCTGCATGACCTTGACCTTTAATACATGAATGGAGCTGTTTTCATTTGTGGCCTTGACCTTACATCAACAGAGCTGTTAGCCTGCAAAACCTTGACTTAACATCACTGAAGCTGTTTTATTGTGTGACATTGACCTTACATGTACATCAATGGAGCTATTTCACTTAAACTTATATAAATGGAACTACTTGTCTAGTCTATGTGATCGACATCACACCAATGGAACTGTTTCAATGTCAAGTGACCACAACATCACATCAATGGAGTTGTTTCCCTGAGTGACCATAACATCACATCAATGGAGTTGTTTCCCTGAGTGACCATAACATCACATCAATGGAGTTGTTTCCCTGAGTGACCATAACATCACATCAATGGAGTTGTTTCCCTGAGTGACCATAACATCACATCAATGGAGCTGTTTATTTGGGTGACCTTGACATTACATCATTGGAGTTGTTTCCCGGAGTGATGTTGACATCACATCAATGGAGCTGTTTCAATGTCAAGTGACCTCAACATCACATCAATGGAGTTGTTTCCCTGAGTGACCATAACATCACATCAATGGAGTTGTTTCCCTGAGTGACCATAACATCACATCAATGGAGTTGTTTCTTTGGGTGACCTTGACATTACATCATTGGAGTTGTTTCCCTGAGTGATCATAACATCACATCAATGGAGCTGTTTCTTTGGGTGACTTTGACATTATTTCAATGGAACTGTTTCTTTGGGTGACCTTGACATCACTTCATTGGAGTTGTTTCCCTGAGTGATGTTGACATCACATCAATGGAGTTGTTTACCTGAGTGTTGTTGACATCACATCAATGGAGTTGTTTCCCTGAATGACCTTGACATCACATCAATGGAGTTGTTTCCCTGGGTGACCTTGACCTTATATGGATGGAGTGTTTTTTTCTTGTGTTTGACCTTGGCCTTTGACCCTGACCTTAGGCCAGTATTGTGGCCATGATATCATTATTATTATTGTGCCTATCTAGAGATGAAATACATCTTGAAAGTATAATGTGTTGTGTGTACTTCAGGGTCATCAGGGTCATAGGGGTCGACGTATAGAGGTATAATATATACATGTTACACACCTTACAACCTTGTACCACCTTGGTACAGATGTGTGTGTACATCAGGGTTATCAGGGAACATGTATAGAGGTATAATATATACATGTTACACACCCTACAGCTGGGCACCACCTTGGTACAGATGTGAGTGTATGTCAGGGTCGGTGTATAGAGGTATGATATATACATGTTACACACCCTACAGCCGGGCACCACCTTGGTACAGATGTGTGTGTATGTCAGGGTCGGTGTATAGAGGTATAATATATACATGTTACACACCCTACAGCCGGGGCACCACCTTGGTACAGATGTGTGTGTATGTCAGGGTTGTCAGGGTCGTCAGGGGTGTATAGAGGTATAATATATACATGTTACACACCCTACAGCCGGGCACCACCTTGGTACAGATGTGTGTGTATGTCAGGGACGGTGTATAGAGGTATAATATATACATGTTACACACCCTACAGCCAGGCACCACCTTGATACAGATGTGTGTGTATGTCAGGGTCGTCAGGGTCGGTGTATAGAGGTATAATATACATGTTACACACCCTACAGCCGGGCACCACCTTGGTACAGATGTGTGTGTACGTCAGGGTCGTCAGGGTCGGTGTATAGAGGTATAATATATACATGTTACACACCCTACAGCCGGGGCACCACCTTGGTACAGATGTGTGTGTATGTCAGGGTTGTCAGGGTCGGTGTATAGAGGTAAAAATATATACATGTTACACACCCTACAACTGGGCACCACCTTGGTACAGATGTGTGTGTATGTCAGGGTCGTCAGGGTCGGTGTATAGAGGTATAATATACATGTTACACACCCTACAGCCGGGGCACCACCTTGGTACAGATGCGTGTGTACGTCAGGGTCGTCAGGGTCGGAGTATAGAGGTATAATATATACATGTTACACACCCTACAACTGGGCACCACTTTGGTACAGATGTGTGTGTATGTCAGGGTCGTCAGGGTCAGTGTATAGAGGTATAATATATACATGTTACACACCCTACAGCTGGGGACCACCTTGGTACAGATGTGAGTGTATGTCAGGGTCGTCAGGGTCGGTGTTAAGAGGTATAATATACATGCTACACACCCTACAGCCGGGCACCACCTTGGTACAGATGTGAGTGTATGTCAGGGTCGTCAGGGTCGGTGTATAGAGGTATAATATATACATGTTACACACCCTACAGCCGGGCACCACCTTGGTACAGATGTGTGTGTACGTCAGGGTTGTCAGGGTCGGTGTAAAGAGGTATAATATACATGCTACACACCCTACAGCCGGGCACCACCTTGGTACAGATGTGAGTGTATGTCAGGGCCGTCAGGGTCGGTGTAAAGAGGTATAATATACATGTTACACACCCTACAGCCGGGCACCACCTTGGTACAGATGTGTGTGTACGTCAGGGTCGTCAGGGTCGTCAGGGTCGGTGTATAGAGGTATAATATATACATGTTACACACCCTTTAGCCGGGCACCACCTTGGTACAGATGTGTGTGTATGTCAGGGTTGTCAGGGTCGTCAGGGTCGGTGTATAGAGGTATAATATACATATTACACACCCTACAGCCGGACACCACCTTGGTACAGATGTGAGTGTATGTCAGGGTCGACAGGGTCGGTGTATAGAGGTATAATATATACATGTTACACACCCTACAGCTGGGCACCACCTTGACACAGATTTGTTTGTCATATTCAACTTAATTCTAACAGATATCATATAGTACAATGTTTTTAACACCCACCATTATCATTCCGATCTGACAGTATATGACAGAATGATATGCTGGCTAATTCACAATAAGCTTGCACTATGTTTAACCACACAATTTGTCTTCCCATATATCTTGTGAACAGATAATCCAAATACATATAAATACGTTTCCTAGTTAAAGTATTGAAGCCATCAGAAAATAGAGCTGTTATCTTGTTTAATTCCAGATCTGGGGAAAATTGTCATAACAAAGTCAATGTTAGAAACAACTGATATGTGTTATGTTCTAGAAAACACTGAAATTCTGAAGATATTTAAGCATTAAATTGCCCTATAGGGGGATTTATGCTCCCATAAACACTTCCTGTTTTGTTACCCTCATCGATGTTGATCATAATTGATTAATTGGTATACAGTTTGTACCATTGGTGTACAGTTGGTATCATTGGTTATACAGTTGACCATTGGTACAGTTCGGTACCATCAGTACATGTTGGTACCATAGGTGTTCAGTTGGTACCATTGGTGTACAGTTATACCATTGTGTACAGTTAGTACCATTGGTATACAGTTAGTACCATTGGTATACAGTTGGTACCATTAGTGTACAAATGGTACCATTGGTGTACAGTTAGTACCATTGGTATACAGTTGGTACCATTGGTGTACAGTTAGTACCATTGGTGTACAGTTAGTACCATTGGTACAGTTGTACCATTAGTTAGTACCATTGGTATACAGTTGGTACCATTTGTGTACAGTTTGTACCATTGGTGTACAGTTAGTACCATTGGTATACAGTTTGTACCATTGGGTGTACAAAGGTTATACCATTGGTATAGTCGGTACCATTGGTACAGTTGGTACCATTGGTATACAGTTGGTACCATTGGTGTACAGTTAGTACCATTAGTGTACAGTTAGTACCATTGGTATACAGTTGGTACCATTGGTGTACAGTTTGTACCATTGGTGTACAGTTGGTACCATTGGTGTACAGTTAGTACCATAGGTGTACAGTTGGTACCATTGGTATACAGTTGGTACCATTGGTGTACAGTTGGTACCATTGGTGTACAGTTAGTACCATTGGTATACAGTTTGTACCATTGGTGTACAGTTTGTACCATTGGTGTACAGTTTGTACCATTGGTATACAGTTAGTACCATTGGTATACAGTTAGTACCATTGGTATACAGTTAGTACCATTGGTGTACAGTTAGTACCATTGGTATACAGTTAGTACCATTGGTATACAGTTAGTACCATTGGTGTACAGTTTGTACCATTGGTATACAATTTGTACCATTGGTATACAATTTGTACCATTGGTATACAATTTGTACCATTCGGTGTACAGTTTGTACCATTGGTATACAGTTAGTACCATTGGTAACAGTTGTACCATTGGTTACAGTTGGTACCATTGGTGTACAGTTTGTACCATTGGTGTACAGTTAGTACCATTGGTGTACAGTTAGTACCATTGGTATACAGTTAGTACCATTGGTGTACAGTTAGTACCATTGGTGTACAGTTAGTACCATTGGTACACAGTTAGTACCATTGGTATACAGTTTGTACCATTGGTATACAGTTAGTACCATTGGTATACAGTTTGTACCATTGGTATACAGTTGGTACCATTGGTGTACAGTTAGTACCATTGGTGTACAGTTGGTACCATTGGTGTACAGTTAGTACCATTGGTGTACAGTTAGTACCATTGGTGTACAGTTAGTACCATTGGTATACAGTTAGTACCATTGGTATACAGTTAGTACCATTGGTATACAGTTGGTACCATTGGTATACAGTTTGTACCATTGGTGTACAGTTAGTACCATTGGTATACAGTTAGTACCATTGGTGTACAGTTAGTACCATTGGTATACAGTTAGTACCATTGGTATACAGTTAGTACCATTGGTATACAGTTAGTACCATTGGTGTACAGTTAGTACCATTGGTGTACAGTTAGTACCATTGGTGTACAGTTAGTACCATTGGTATACAGTTTGTACCATTGGTATACAGTTAGTACCATTGGTATACAGTTAGTACCATTGGTATACAGTTAGTACCATTGGTATAAGTTAGTACCATTGGTATACAGTTAGTACCATTGGTATACAGTTAGTACCATTGGATACAGTTAGTACCATTGGTTACAGTTAGTACCATTGGTATACAGTTAGTACCATTGGTATACAGTTAGTACCATTGGTATACAGTTGTACCATTGGTATACAGTTGTACATTGGTATACAGTTTGTACCATTGGTATACAGTTAGTACCATTGGTATATAGTTAGTACCATTGGTGTACAGTTAGTACCATTGGTGTACAGTTAGTACCATTGGTATACAGTTAGTACCATTGGTATACAGTTAGTACCATTGGTATACAGTTAGTACCATTGGTATACAGTTTGTACCATTGGTATACAGTTAGTACCATTGGTATACAGTTTGTACCATTGGTGTACAGTTTGTACCATTGGTGTACAGTTAGTACCATTGGTATACAGTTAGTACCATTGGTGTACAGTTAGTACCATTGGTGTACAGTTTGTACCATTGGTGTACAGTTTGTACCATTGGTGTACAGTTAGTACCATTGGTATACAGTTAGTACCATTGGTGTACAGTTAGTACCATTGGTGTACAGTTAGTACCATTGGTGTACAGTTGGTACCATTGGTGTACAGTTAGTACCATTGGTATACAGTTGGTACCATTGGTGTACAGTTAGTACCATTGGTATACAGTTAGTACCATTGGTGTACAGTTAGTACCATTGGTGTACAGTTAGTACCATTGGTATACAGTTAGTACCATTGGTGTACAGTTAGTACCATTGGTGTACAGTTAGTACCATTGGTATACAGTTAGTTCCATTGGTATACAGTTGATACCATTGGTATACAGTTGAAATATACTACATTTACAGGCCAAAATTTATTGAGAGATCATTGTCATCCAATGGTAACCATGGTAACAAATCTACCAATGAATAGGAGAGATACCATTTAGTTTTCTGCACTCTGGGTCCCTAATGCTGCAATTGTTCTTTTCTGAACTCTTTATGGCAAATAAATGTTCAGGACAAAGCATCTGCTTATCTCTACAAACCTATTGTGAGCTTGGAGAAATCAAGTTTGTGTTATGAAATTTGAAATTTGTGCCTTTGGGATAAAGATAACTTTGTATTAGATGTTTGTTATAAGTTGTATGGATTTTGGCATTTAAGTACAAGTATCTGTAGTCAATAGCTTCTAGCTTTATAAATTTGCTTTAGCCTGAATCTTCCCAAAAGGCTCCCCTAAGAACTGCTATCAGTGCATCTGCTGTATATTATTAGAAATAAGAAAATTTCTTTTATGGGCTTTCAGCAAGTTTCCCTATTGATTTTATTCATTTTCCTTTGATGTATTAACTGTTTCATTTTGGTCCTTGCTGTTGTCCGATCTTTATCTTGAAATTTCTGTCGCCTGCAATATAGCAGTACTGCATATTTCTATCAGAAATTGGTGTCGCACACTCAGTATTTCTGCTGTTTATCAGAATCGGAAACATACCGCAATTTAGAAACCTTAACGTTTTTGATGGAAAACCATGCTTCACTAATATCATGATCAACAGTTATCATTGCAGACATAGAACACACAATTAGTGTAATAGTGGACAGAGAAAACACTGAGCTCATACCATGGCCAAGGCATGTCCAAGTAAATGTTAGTTATCAACTGCATACTCATTTAGATTGAAACAAAAGTAAAATTTAAGTTTAAGCAGTCGCTTCTTTTACAAATTGTCAGCCTAATCAGGTGCATGGTACTAAGACTTGAGTATTTTACTTGGTTTAGCCTATGTAAGTTACTTAGACTCGAGTATTTTACTTGGTTTAGCCTATATTAGTTACTTAGACTTGAGTATTTTACTAGGTTTAGCCTATGTAAGTTACTTAGACTTGAGTATTTTACTAGGTTTAGCCTATGTAAGTTACTTAGACTTGAGTATTTTACTAGGTTTAGCCTATGTAAGTTACTTAGACTTGAGTATTTTACTAGGTTTAGCCTATGTAAGTTACTTAGACTTGAGTATTTTACTAGGTTTAGCCTATGTAAGTTACTCCTATAGTCGTCATGTTTCGTCCGTCGTCGTCCGCCGTGCGCCGTCCGCCGTGCGCCGTGCGTTAACTTTTCACATTTTGAACTTCTTCTCAAGTTCTACTGGTGCGATTTGGCTGAAACTTGCATGAAATGATCCTGACATGGTCCCGACAAAGTGTTGTTATTTTTCGGGTCGATCCGAAATCCAAGATGGCCGCCACAGCCGCCATCTTGAAAACACATTTTGAACTTCTTCTCAAGTTCTACCGGTGCGATTTGACTGAAACTTGTATGAAATGATCCTGACATGGTCCCGACAAAGTGTTGTTATTTTTCGGGTCGATCCGAAATCCAAGATGGCCGCCACAGCCGCCATCTTGAAAACACATTTTGAACTTCTTCTCAAGTTCTACTGGTGCGATTTGGCTGAAACTTGCATGAAATGATCCTGACATGGTCCCGACAAAGTGTTGTTATTTTTCGGGTCGATCCGAAATCCAAGATGGCCGCCACAGCCGCCATCTTGAAAACACATTTTGAACTTCTTCTCAAGTTCTACTGGTGCGATTTGTCTGAAACTTGCATGAAATGATCCTGACATGGTCCCGACAAAGTGTTGTTATTTTTCGGGTCGATCCGAAATCCAAGATGGCCGCCACAGCCGCCATCTTGAAAACACATTTTGAACTTCTTCTCAAGTTCTACCGGTGCGATTAGGCTGAAACTTGCATGAAATGATCCTGACATGGTCCTGACAAAGTGTTGTTATATTTCGGGTCGATCCGAAATCCAAGATGGCCTCCAAAGCCGCCATCTTGGATTTCGATTTTTGAACTTCTTCGCAAGTTCTACCGGTGCGATTTGGCTGAACTTGCATGAAATGATCCTGACATGGTCCCGACAAAGTGTTGTTATAATTCGGGTCGATCCGAAATCCAAGATGGCCGCCACAGCCGCCATCTTGAAAACACATTTTGAACTTCTTCTCAAGTTCTACCGGTGCGATTTGGCTGAAACGTGCATGAGATGATCCTGACATGGTCCCGACAATGTGTTGTTACATCTCTGGTTGATCCCAAATCGAAGATGGCTACCATGACACTATATCTAATTAATTTCCTATATGTTAAGGCCTCTTGTTTGAAATTAAATTTGTTGAAAGAAATTGAAAAATGATCCTGACATGGTCCTGACAAAGTGACACCATATAAAATTAATTTTACTATTGCCAAGGTAGTCAGATGACCGTTAAGGCCCTTTGGTAAGTAAAAACATGCTTATGTGTCCCAAATAAGGGCCACAGTGACATAATACCTTTACCTCCAGGTTTCCTGTTTTGTAGTGGTCGCGTACTGACTTTAGGGTGATGTTTTTTCTCCTGGTACTCTGGTTTTCCCCTATAACCTGACATGTCCTTAAAAAATTCTTGATTTGTTGATAGAATGTGACACCAACAATGACATGTCCTGATAGCGACTTGCTGTATAATGTATCCTGGGGGTATCTTCTGTGGAACTCTTCTATATTAGCAACTTCCCGAGGCCTTGTAGATGTATGGCAAAGGGGTACAAACTTCTTCCAATTTATGATACCAACATTTATACAAAGTTCTTAATGTGTCTCCATGATACTGACATTCTTATAAGGTTCTTAATGAATCTCCAAATGTATGATACAACATTGATACATTTAAGGTTCTCAATGTCAGTCCTCAAATGTATGATACCGACGTTCATACAAGCTTCTTAACATCAGTCTTCAAATGTATGATACCGACATTCATGCAAGGTTCTTAAGGTCAGTATCCAAATATATGATACAACGTTCATACAAGGTTCTTAAAGTCAGTCTCCAAATGTATGATACCGACGTTCATACAAGGTTCTTAACATCAGTCTCCAAATGTATGATACCGACGTTCATACAAGGTTCTTAAGGTCAGTCTCCAAATGTATGATACCGACGTTCATACAAGGTTCTTAAGGTCAGTCTCCAAATGTATGATACCGACATTCATGCAAGGTTCTTAACATCAGTCTCCAAATGTATGATACAGACGTTCATACAAGGTTCTTAAAGTCAGTCCCCAAATGTATGATACCGACGTTCATACAAGGTTCTTAATGTCAGTCTCCAAATGTATGATACCGACATTCATACAAGGTTCTTAAACATCAGTCTCCAAATGTATGATACAGACGTACATACAAGGTTCTCAATGTCAATTTCCAAATGTATGATACAGCATTCATACAAGGTTCTTAATGTCAGTCTCCAAATGTATGATACCGACATTCATACAAGGTTCTTAAGCATCAGTCTCCAAATGTATGATACCGACATTCATACAAGGTTCTTAAACATCAGTCTCCAAATGTATGATACAGACGTACATACAAGGTTCTTAACATCAGTCTCCAAATGTATGATACCGACGTTCATACAATGTTCTTAATGTCAGTCTCTAAATGTATGATACAGTCATTCATACAAGGTTCTCAATGTCAATTTCCAAATGTATGATACAGCATTCATACAAGGTTCTTAATGTCAGTCTCCAAATGTATGATACCGACGTTCATACAAGGTTCTTAAGGTCAGTCTCCAAATGTATGATACCGACGTTCATACAAGGTTCTTAATGTCAGTCTCCAAATGTATGATACCGACATTCATACAAGGTTCTTAACATCAGTCTCCAAATGTATGATACAGACGTTCATACAAGGTTCTTAATGTCAGTCTCCAAATGTATGATACCGACGTTCATACAAGGTTCTTAATGTCAGTCTCCAAATGTATGATACACATTCATTCATACAAGGTTCTCAATGTCAGTCCTCAAATGTATGATACCGACGTTCATACAAGGTTCTCAATGTCAGTCCTCAAATGTATGATACCGACGTTCATACAAGGTTCTTAATATCAGTCTCCAAATGTATGATACAGACGTTCATACAAGGTTCTTAAGGTCAGTCTCCAAATGTATGATACAGACGTTCATACAAGGTTCTTAACATCAGTCTCCAAATGTATGATACCGACATTCATGCAAGGTTCTTAAAGTCAGTCTCCAAATGTATGATACAGACATTCATACAAGGTTCTTAATATCAGTCCTCAAATGTATGATACAACATTCATACAAGGTTCTTAAGGTCAGTATCCAAATGTATGATACAGACGTTCATATAAGGTTCTCAATATCTGTCTCCAAATGTATGATACAACATTCATATAAGGTTCTCAATATCAGTCTCCAAATGTATGATACCAACATTCATACAAGGTTCTTAAGGTCAGTTGCAACAGTTCCACTATACAAGAAGACACAACATGTATGGGATACATGACCTTAGCTGTTAATAGGACGTAATTAATCAAACAAACAAACATATGATACCGACGTTCATACAAGGTTCTAAATGTCAGTCTCCAAATATATGATACACGTTCATACAAGGTTCTTAAAGTCAGTCTCCAAATGTATGATTCCGACATTCATACAAGGTTCTTAAAGTCAGTATCCAAATGTATGATATCTTAATGTCAATTTCCAAATGTATGATACTGACGTTCATATATTTATTTCTCATAATGACAATTAAGCTAAACTAAAAAATGTCCAATGATCTGGTATGTAGAGTGTAGCATGCAGAGATAAAAGTCTAAATAATTGACCTTCAACTTTATTCAAGGTCACAATGGCTTACAAAAGAGTTTCTGGTTTACTAATTTTATAAAATTTTTGGATAAAACCCCTAAAAGCTGCTGTTTCTTCATTGACCCACGACAACAGCCAACCCTGTTGTTACATTAAATGTGCATTGCTTCAAGTATTTGACTTGATGTCAGATAAATGCAATATAAAATTGTGTAAATTCTAACGGAATGATATATACCAATGACGAATGCTCATGATACAAATGATAAATTTGAAATATGGATATTGAAATTGAATGATTAACTTGGATTGGTGTTCTAGTAGCAATGAACATGATGGCTTGGGACTCTGTACAATGATAAAGCCGTCACCAGAATATCTGATGCTCCCAGAAAATTCTGCTTCCCCCTCCCTTTATATAAACTGTATGATACATGACTCATCCATCAAAAAAACTTCCCTAACAAAAATTTAATCAATACGTTAGCGATCGTTGGGTAATAAACAGAAATTACTTTTATGCTATATCTACCATATCTTCAGTCCTGGAGTCCGCTTTAAAAGCATTGATGGAATGAAACAAATTTAGCAAAACCTCCACAGGACGTAAAGTGGAATGATGCATTTAGAGCGAGGGTTGAAATAAAGGCTTGATTGACTGTTCCCTGTATCAGTACCAATTACACGGTTTTGTAGATCTATTTCATACTAAATTCTCCATTATATTAAGCTTTGATGCTAAATTTCACAGCAAAGACAAAATATAAGTTTTTAGAATCTACCTCTATGTTGTATCGTTGAGAAGTTTTGTGGTAAATGGTTGGGAATCAAATAACAACATACAAAACATATTCTTTATTGTGATGGGCAAGATGCTCTGAGTACCCTAATCCTGCTGAGGTAGTCTATTGTGTATGTCAATAAAACGATGTCATGAACACAATGACTAACAGTGTATGTAATTAATTAATATATTCAAATGAGTATCATCTAATAAAATTGCCAAATTGATAACAGATAGTATGTGTATACAGTATAAAAATGACAGCAAACTTTGTGAATGGTTTAAAGATGCTCCACCGCTGACAAACAGTATTTTTTTTCTCTATTAAAAACAGAAGCATGCAGACAAATTTATTTTTCTCTAGTTACAAAAGTTACTTATGTTACACTATTACCACCATTGAAAACTTTGAGCTTCTAATTTTACTTCAAGAGAAAAGTATTCCAAATAATTTATTGCATCCCGAAAAAATTCCATGGCACTATGTCCTATATGGAATGAAGCACTGATTGCGCATGCACCAAAAACAAAACAAACTATCTTATATTATTTTTTATGTCATACATATATGTACACAATTAAATATCAACTATTGTTCAAATGGAGAATATCATTTATGCTCTTTAAGTTCTTTCGATATTTGTCTGTTACAATTAAATGACATTGAAAAGTCATTATGGTGATTTGAAAAACACAGAGTGAAATTTATGAAGCAAATGAATGTAACAGCTTGGTTATGTAGGATGTGTTGTATACAGTCAGCTTGATAATGTCCCTTCTATAGACGGAGATGGTTAGGATAGTTGATGAGAAAACAATTTCTTGTTGAGTAAATATGATACCATTGTTATAGAATGCTTTGACTACAAATTATCTGCATTAAATTGTTTTAATTCAAATAAAAGGAATATCTACTGGTCAAGGTACAAATTTGGTATATTTCTTATTCAATTTGAATTATATCTTCCTTGATATAATTTATAATGAAATGTTGAAATAATAAAGATTAATTACCATTTCAAAATTTTAAATGCCACTTGTAACAAAATAGCTGGTATATATACTTCTAAGCATTTTGAATGCCATACTCAAGCTAATAAGGCTTTAAATCCAGAACTTGTATACATCAAACAGAGGCTGCACTATTTTATCTGGCTTTTGTTTTCACCACAACAAAGCCCTTACCAAACAGACCCTATCTCTCTGGTCTCTCATCTCCAACACGCAGGGATCCAAAACTTACCAAAAATCCTACATTGTTGTTGTAGATGGTACAAACACCTGTTTCAGAGTTCCTTGTAAGATGTGTTCATTCTCTCTTTTAAACCATTTATTATTTTTTGTCTTGCCACATTTTTTGGCTGCTGTGAAATTGAGATTAGAGGTTCAATCCACACGTTTTGAGGGAAGAGGAATTTTTTCTGCACCGAATGTGAATGTGTATCCAGATTCCAAGGCTTGACTAGATACTGATTAGACTGATGGCAGGATACGCTTCATGTCGTCCTCATTTGTTATAGAAATATAGGTGTTTATCTTCATTTACGCTTCATATTGTGCTTTTTGTGGCGGTAACGAGAGAGCAAATTACTACCGAGTGCTGATTTAGAACATCATGGATCTGTAAATTATCGGATGGTATCTGGATATTTTTATAGGCTTCTCAGTACATTGTGTTATAGCAGCATATGATTCACAAGGCTGTTACATAGTAAGCTTATATATATGAAGAGTTCTGGCCCCTTTTCGACTGTAAGCTGTGTGCTGACAGTTTTTTCAATAGTAAGTCCTATTCTCACTGATACACTGCTGAATCAGTCTTTTTTGTGTGTCAAACATTCTGTGATTTAATTGTAAAAAATAAAAAAAAAATAAAAAAAAACCTGATTTAAAAAAAATATATGAAAATTAACCATTTAATTTCTCGCACCTCGGACAGGGAAATCTCACATGATACCCAGTGCTAGATTTTTCTATTTTGTCCGATCTGTCTGGTACCTTTATGCGATTTTTGGCGGAATTTTACACCATTCATGTAACAGTCAGTGCATGTGACGTCATACTCTCGAATCGATGACGTCACACCCTTCAGACAATCAATATTATTAGAAATATGTACATTCAGCATTTACCATGCATTGTTTGGTTGTTGTTTTTAATGATGAAAATAGTATGTACCGATTGATCAGCTTTTTTCTTTGATAAAACCGAACTATAGTTTTACGCGGAATGACTAAATTCGAAGCGCAGATGAAATGGTCAATTGGCTTTGAACCAGGAGGCCCAAGACGGGATAATTTTACTCTGAATGCGTTTATAGATGGGTTTTATTATATCTTAGAGGTGCGAGAAAAAAATCTGTTACCTTTAAGTGATCAAGATCGGGTTATCTCAGTCGAGGGCTAAGATTTTGTAACATACCAACAACCGAGGCGTCGGGTTATCTCAGTCTCGGGCTAAGATTTTGTAACATCCCAACCTCGGCTAACGCCTCGGTTGGGATTATGTTACAAAATCTTAGCCCTCGACTGAGATAACCCGATCTCGATCACTTACAGGTAACAGATTTTATTAGTATTGGTGATATGAGATTATATTGACCCATAACGTATCTTTTTTTTTGAGGATTAAATTTTCTTTTCTTCAATATTGTCATTCTAAATATGAAAATATCCTCCCTGTCAGTATTAAAAGGCCTACGTTACAGACATTACATTATTCGTTGTGAAGAAACAAAATTATTCTATTACAAAAAAAAAAAAAAATGATTTGACAAAGGTGTGTACTTTCCACCAAGTTTTATTATTAAAAAGGATGTAATATACATGTATATGATATTAAGTATTTTGTTTGTTCTCTTATTATATATATAGGTTGAAACTTCTACCTAAAGCAATCTCAAATGGAAATCTAGTGTACCCAGTTGGTGATCAAGTTTTGACTGTGATTGCCAAAAGGTTTTCTGAGTAATATGTGTTGTTTGTTGGCAGCTAACATCAGCGATTGAAAGTTGTGGTTATGTAACGTTGAAAACAATATGGAGAAGGAATCATTGTCGAAAGTAGCTAAAACTAAACTCAAAAACGGGATTGTTTGAAAAAGTTTGTGTGAAAAAAAATGAGAAAAAGAAAGAAAGGACAGAAAGTGAACATGAAAAGTTGTATTCAATTATGTTTAGATTGAATTACGAAGGTATGTTTGTGTGAACTGTGTAGGTCTAATTTCCTTCTGTGCTTTCCCTGTTGGGAATAGATGTGTTTAAAATGAACGGTATAGCTATTCAGCCAGTGTATCTACAATATGGTCAAGACATAAGACATATACATGTGTAGTCATTGCAGTGCATCTACAATAGAATATGGTAAATACATAAAACATACATGTATAGACACGACAGTGTACATGTATCTACTTTATGGTCAATACATAATTTAACACATATACATATGCATGTTTGTAGACATTGCACTTGTATAACCAATATGGTCAAGAGATAACACATATATATATGTAGACACCACAGTGTATCTACAATATGGTCAAGACATATCACATATACATGTATGTACACACTGTATGCAGTGTATCTGCAGTATGGCCAAGACATATCAAATATACATGTATGTACATGTATGTACACAGTGTATGCAGTGTATCTACAATATGGTCAAGAGTCAATAACACACAAGTATGTGCATTACATGTAGTCCGCTAAACCTGCCTATATTATTAGGCTTCTTTTTTATTTTGCCAAATATATAGACAAAAAAATTTATTTAAAAAAGCCTAACAATATAGACAGTTTTAGCGACTACATTACATGGTATCTACAATACGGACAAGGTATACATCACATATACGCATATATGTACGATGCATTTTTTTTGCAAATGTATATAGATGTATATCTGGGAAAAAGTGAGGGCTTCTACCATAATATATATATATATATATATATAAGGTTGTCTTTTTGGTAACCAAGCAATATAGAACTGGACATAGAACACACAGATAATAAATGATTAATAGAGATGGTTTGTATTTCTATCAAATATAGAATATGTATATGCGTTTTTGTCTTTAAAAAAATAACATGCAAATTATTATGAGTACATGTACATGTAGAATACACAAATTTTGTCAAGAAAAAACAAAAGCTGTCTGCTAGTCTTTTACTCTGTATTCATTTATTATCTTGATGGATATTGATACTTTTGTGTGGATAAACTAAAGAAACTAGCATTATACAATGTTGGTAAGTAACAAATTACTGCAGTATACTATGAGAGTACCGCATTGCATTTTTTATTGTGTACAAATATATATTTAGATATATTATCTAAACATCTTGATAAATATTTGTAAGCCAGCTTGCTACAATGACATACAGGTTATGATGTTGGTTTTTGGCGTTCCAAAAAATTGAAATGATCTGAGTATGAATATAAATATTTAATATTATAAACAGTAACATGTCAAACAAACGATTTTGCAACACATTACATTTTTTTTCGATATTTTAGTCAACTGGAAGCCCGTGAAAATGGTTCTATCAGTGTAAAATCGCATTTTCCGTAGTTTATATTTTGGTTGCCATGGTAAAAAAATTTACGCAAAAGATTAATGATTTGATACCAATTCTGACCACGTTCTCTTTTGAAATTAATACGAAAGGTAAAAGATCACCAAGCCTGTTAAATATAGAACAAATTTTCTCTAGATGAAGCAAGACATGTGAAACACTAATTTAAGCATTTTCAAAAATCATCGGTTTTTAATTTTGTTGGTAACCATGGTAATATTCAAAATTAAATTGAAATTATGGCATTCGATAAAATTTTTAACCTTTCTGCAATAATATACTTGATTGTTAGGTTGATAAATTGACATCTAAAAAACTTTCATTGTCTTAAGAGTTATAAATGTAAGAAACTTAAACTTTTTTGTAAAAGTCCAAAATTTCGGTTGCTATGGTAACGTAATTAATGTGAAAACACCATTTTTCTTACAAAATTTGAAAAGGTTGTGATCTGAAGTTTCTAAATATATATGGGTTGATTACCAAAAATATTGCTGCAAAAGGGTGAAAAATCACTTTGAAAGAAAATGTCAGATTTTCGAGAACTCTGCTAAAAATTCTTGGGAGTTAAGGGGTTAGTAATAAGTATTACCTTAAGGAAAAGGTTTATTAATTTAAAAACTGAAAAAGACACAAAAAAATCCGACGACAAGACAACATATTATCAGCTTTTCTACTGATGAGATGTCAAGGCACTTACAGGTGTGATCTGTGGTAATGATATTCCATTTTCAGAACTGAACAATTGTCTTGATTTTATACAAGATATAGTGAAGGCGTAATGATCGACTCCATGCAAGCAATGGAATGTATCGGTACAGACAGCATACCCTTCTCAGAGAAGGGTTTATTACTAGGGAAAAATCACAACTTTTTTATAAAATCTGACTATCTTTGGATACCAGATACCAGTTCCAAATAGGAACATAAAGAAGGTTTAAGTACTGCATCACTGGTGGAGCTTCTTACCGAAGGAATTATCATAGATAGTTTTAGTACATACGATGGCGAAGACATGGCCATGCAGGTAGGGCGTTAGAATTGTACCTGCTGCCCCTATTGCACGACCTTAAAAGGGGACTCAATTTAGGATCTTATCTTATTTCTTCCTAACGTCTCCCTTGATACCACCTCACTTTTGGCCTTCTGTTGAGCGCTCGAGTTTCTACTCATGTTTAGCACTCAGCATGAAGGGAGTAGGACGACTGGTTATAAAAAGTGCAAAAAATCCACTATACAAGAAGACCCAACATGAATATTCTGTACCCCGGTGTTTGATTTCTAGATTGTAATGCCTTTTGTTTTCTTTACCTCGGTGTTTGATTTCTAGGCTGTATTGCCTTTTGTTTTCTTTACCTCGGTGTTTGATTTCTAGGTTGTATTGCCTTTTGTTTTCTTTACCTCGGTGTTTGATTTCTAGGTTGTATTGCCTTTTGTTTTCTTTACCTCGGTGTTTTATTTCTAGATTGTATTGCCTTTTGTTTTCTTTACCTCGGTGTTTGATTTCTAGATTGTATTGCCTTTTGTTTTCTTTACCTCGGTGTTTGATTTCTAGGTTGTATTGCCTTTTGTTTTCTTTACCTCGGTGTTTGATTTCCAGGTTGTATTGCCTTTTGTTTTCTTTACCTGGGTGGTTGATTTCTAGGTTGTATTGCCTTTTGCTTTCTTTACCTGGGTATTTGATTTCTAGGTTGTATTGCCTTTTGCTTTCTTTACCTGGGTATTTGATTTCTAGGTTGTATTGCTTTTTGCTTTCTTTACCTGGGTATTTGATTTCTAGGTTGTATTGCCTTTTGCTTTCTTTACCTGGGTATTTGATTTCTAGGTTGTATTGCTTTTTGCTTTCTTTACCTGGGTATTTGATTTCTAGGTTGTATTTTCTTTTGCTTTCTTTACCTCGGTATTTGATTTCTAGGTTGTATTGCTTTTTGTTTTCTTTACCTCGGTATTTGATTTCTAGATTGTATTGCTTTTTGTTTTCTTTACCTCGGAGGTTGATTTCTAGGTTGTATTGCTTTTTGTTTTCTTTACCTCGGTGTTTGATTTCCAGGTTGTATTACCTTTTGTTTTCTTTACCTCGGTGTTTGATTTCTAGGTTGTATTGCTTTTTGCTTTCTTTACCTGGGTGTTTGATTTCTAGGTTGTATTGCCTTTTGCTTTCTTTACCTCGGAGGTTGATTTCTAGGTTGTATTGCTTTTTGCTTTCTTTACCTGGGTATTTGATTTCTAGGTTGGGTTTCCTTTTGCTTTCTTTACCTCGGTGTTTGATTTCTAGGTTGTATTGCTTTTTGTTTTCTTTACCTCGGTGTTTGATTTCTAGGTTGTATTGCTTTTTGTTTTCTTTACCTCGGTGTTTGATTTCTAGGTTGTATTGCCTTTTGCTTTCTTTACCTGGGTGTTTGATTTCTAGGTTGTATTGCCTTTTGCTTTCTTTACCTCGGTATTTGATTTCTAGGTTGTATTGCCTTTTGCTTTCTTTACCTCGGTATTTGATTTCTAGGTTGTATTGCCTTTTGCTTTCTTTACCTGTTGATTTCTAGTTGATGCTTTGTTTCTTTACCTTTGATTTCTAGGTTGTATTGCTTTTGCTTTCTTTACCTCGGGGTTGATTTCTAGGTTGTATTGATTTTTGCTTTCTTTACCTCGGAGGTTGATTTCTAGGTTGTATTGCTTTTTGTTTTCTTTACCTCGGTGTTTGATTTCTAGGTTGTATTGCCTTTTGCTTTCTTTACCTCGGTATTTGATTTCTAGGTTGTATTGCATTTTGCTTTCTTTACCTCGGAGGTTGATTTCTAGGTTGTATTGCATTTTGCTTTCTTTACCTCGGTATTTGATTTCTAGGTTGTATTGCATTTTGCTTTCTTTACCTCGGAGGTTGATTTCTAGGTTGTATTGCATTTTGCTTTCTTTACCTCGGAGGTTGATTTCTAGGTTGTATTGCCTTTTGCTTTCTTTACCTGGGTATTTGATTTCTAGGTTGTATTGCATTTTGCTTTCTTTACCTCGGAGGTTGATTTCTAGGTTGTATTGCATTTTGCTTTCTTTACCTCGGAGGTTGATTTCTAGGTTGTATTGCCTTTTGCTTTCTTTACCTCGGTATTTGATTTCTAGGTTGTATTGCCTTTTGCTTTCTTTACCTCGGTATTTGATTTCTAGGTTGTATTGCATTTTGCTTTCTTTACCTCGGAGGTTGATTTCTAGGTTGTATTGCATTTTGCTTTCTTTACCTCGGAGGTTGATTTCTAGGTTGTATTGCCTTTTGTTTTCTTTACCTCGGTGGTTGATTTCTAGGTTGTATTGCCTTTTGCTTTCTTTACCTCGGTATTTGATTTCTAGGTTGTATTGCCTTTTGCTTTCTTTACCTCGGAGGTTGATTTCTAGGTTGTATTGCATTTTGCTTTCTTTACCTCGGAGGTTGATTTCTAGGTTGTATTGCATTTTGCTTTCTTTACCTCGGAGGTTGATTTCTAGGTTGTATTGCATTTTGCTTTCTTTACCTCGGGTTTGATTTTAGGTTGTATTGCTTTTTGCTTTCTTTACCTGGGTATTTGATTTCTAGGTTGTATTGCCTTTTGCTTTCTTTACCTCGGTATTTGATTTCTAGGTTGTATTGCCTTTTGTTTTCTTTACCTGGGTATTTGATTTCTAGGTTGTATTGCCTTTTGTTTTCTTTACCTCGGTGTTTGATTTCTAGGTTGTATTGCTTTTTGTTTTCTTTACCTCGGTGTTTGATTTCTAGGTTGTATTGCCTTTTGTTTTCTTTACCTCGGTGTTTGATTTCTAGGTTGTATTGCCTTTTGCTTTCTTTACCTCGGTGTTTGATTTCTAGGTTGTATTGCCTTTTGCTTTCTTTACCTCGGTGTTTGATTTCTAGGTTGTATTGCCTTTTGTTTTCTTTACCTCGGTGTTTGATTTCTAGGTTGTATTGCCTTTTGTTTTCTTTACCTCGGTGTTTGATTTCTAGGTTGTATTGCCTTTTGTTTTCTTTACCTCGGTGTTTGATTTCTAGGTTGTATTGCCTTTTGTTTTCTTTACCTCGGTGTTTGATTTCTAGGTTGTATTGCCTTTTGTTTTCTTTACCTCGGTATTTGATTTCTAGGTTGTATTGCCTTTTGCTTTCTTTACCTCGTTGTTTGATTTCTAGGTTGTATTGCCTTTTGCTTTCTTTACCTCGGTATTTGATTTCTAGGTTGTATTGCCTTTTGCTTTCTTTACCTCGGTGTTTGATTTCCAGGTTGTATTGCCTTTTGCTTTCTTTACCTCGGTGGTTGATTTCTAGGTTGTATTGCCTTTTGCTTTCGTTACCTCGGTGTTTGATTTCTGGGTTGTATTGCCTTTTGCTTTCGTTACCTCGGTGTTTGATTTCTGGGTTGTATTGCCTTTTGCTTTCTTTACCTGGGTATTTGATTTCTAGGTTGTATTTTCTTTTGCTTTCTTTACCTCGGTATTTGATTTCTAGGTTGTATTGCTTTTTGTTTTCTTTACCTGGGTATTTGATTTCTAGGTTGTATTGCTTTTTGTTTTCTTTACCTCGGTATTTGATTTCTAGATTGTATTGCTTTTTGTTTTCTTTACCTCGGAGGTTGATTTCTAGGTTGTATTGCTTTTTAGGTCATCTGACCCGAAGGGTCAGGATGACCTATAGTCATCATGTTTCGTCCGTCGTCGTCCGCCGTGCGCCGTCCGCCGTGCGCCGTCCGCCGTTGCGCCGTCCGCTGTCCGCCGTGCATTAACTTTTCACATTTTGAACTTCTTCTAAAGTTCTACCAGTGGGATTTGGCTGAAACTTGCATGAAATGTTCCTAACACGGTCCCGACAAAGTGTTGTTATTTTTCGGGTCGATCCGAAATCCAAGATGGCCGCCACAGCCGCCATCTTGAAAACACATTTTGAACTTCTTCTCAAGTTCTACCAGTGGGATTTGGCTGAAACTTACATGAAATGATCCTGACACGGTCCCGACAAAGTGTTGTTATTTTTCGGGTCGATCCGAAATCCAACATGGCCACCACAGCCGCCATCTTGAAAACAACGATTCTTTACGGTCCCGACAAAGTTTATATCTTTCGGGTCGATCTTTTTGTTTGGCTTTACCAAGGTTTTTCTAGATTTGTATTTGAACTTTTTTCAAGTTTACCTTCTGGGATTTTATGAAACTTGTATCTGTTTTCTATTACACGGTGTTTAAATTGACTTTTGTATTGCTTTTTGTTGAAATTTATGGCCGCCACATTTCGTGTATTGCTGTTTGTTTTTTCTAGGTTTCTACTATGTGGGTTTATTTGGCTGAAACTTGCTTTACCTGGTTTCCTTTACTTTTGTTTCGTTTACCTGATTTTTTCTTATTAAATTTCGGGTTGTAAATGTTTATTTTTGTATTGCCTTTTTTTTTTCTCATGTTGATTTCTAGGTTGTATTGGGCTTTTTGTTTTCTTTACTGGTGTTTGATTTTACTAGGTTGCTTGCTTTTTTTTCTTTACCTCGGTATTGATTTCTATGTTGTAATTGTTTGTTTTTCTTTGAAGTTTGATTTGATTTCGGTTGTCGATTCTGTTACCGAAATGGAGGTTTGATTTTATTTGCTAATGTAGCCGCCATTTAAAACACATTTTTTTTCTTCTCAAGTTCTTTTACTTTCTTTATTTTGGTGATTTGAACTTTCTGAATTGATCCTGACACGGTCCCGAAGGTTTTTTTTTGGTTGTATGTTATTTATTTTTGGGTCTTTACATGAAATCCAAGATGGCCGCCACTTTACCTGCATGATGTTTAAAACACTTTTTTTTTGTGACTTCTTTGCCTCAAGTTTGATTCGATTTCTTTACCTGAAGTTGGGACTATTTGGCTTATTTTTTACCCATTCTTTAAAAAATGATCCTGACATGGTCCCCGACAAAGTTTGTTTTTTTTACCTGAAGGTTTTTTCTATGTTGAAATGCTATTTTGATTTTTTCTTACCACCTGGGTTAAAGGTTATACTTATCTTCTAAAATTGCTTTACCACATTTTGAACTTTTTGATTTCAAGGTTTGTACTTTTGTTGCTTCTTTACCTCGGAGGTTGAAATTTCTGTTTGTGTTTGCTTTTTCTTTCTTTACCTGGGTATTTGATTTGATTGTAATTTCTTTTTGCTTTCTTTACCTGGTGGATTTCTAGGATTGAAAAAGGTTTTTCTTTACCTGGTTGTATTTGCCGCATTTCTTGAAATTGTTTTTTTTTTTTGTTTCTTTACCTAAAAGTGTTTTGATTTCTTGGCTATTCTTTTGTTTTCTTTTTCCGGTGTTTGATTTCTAGGTTGCATGATTGCTAATGTTTTTTTTCTTTACCTCAAAGTTGATTTTACTTTTTGTATTGCATAATTGTTTTTTTCTTTACCTGAAGGTTTATATTTCTATGTAACATGTATTTCTGTTGAACTTTTTTACCTCGGAGTTGATTTATGGTTGTATTTGCTTTTGCTTTCTTTACCTGTGATTTGATTTCTAGGTTGTTTGGCTTTTTCTTTACTTTAAGTGTTTTTTATTTTTCGGGTCTAGGTTTTATTGCATTTTGGCTTTCTTTACCCGTAGTTTGCCACTTGTATTGCATTTTTGCTTTCTTTACCTCGGATATTTGATTTACTAGGTTGACTGCTAATTTTGTTTGTTTCTTTATTTGGAATTTTTGATTTCTAGGTTATTGCATTTTGCATTACTTGATTCTAATTTCTGTTTGATCTTTACCTGGTCTTTTAGGATTTCTAGGTTGTATTTGTTTTTTTTTTCTTTACCTCAGGATTTGATTTCTAGGTTGTATTGCTAAATTTTGCTTTCTTTACGGAGGTTTATTTCTGTGTTAATGCTGTTTTTTTCTTTACCTGAACCTTATACTATGTTGATTTCTAAGTGGTTTTGTTTCTTTAGGGTAAAAACTTTGTCTTGGATACTGGCTATTTTTTTTTTTCTTTAACTTGCATTGCCTTTTGATTCTTTACCTGGTTGTTTCTAGAGTTGTATTTTTTTGTTTTCTTTACCTCGGTATTGTTTATTCTAGGTTGTATTGCCTTTTGTTTCTTGAAACCTGGTGTTTTCATTGTATTCTTGCTTTCTTTACTTCTTGATTTACTATGGTTGTAATTGCCTTTTGTTTTCTTTACCTGGTTGGTTCCGATTTTTTTCTATGTTGTTATTTTTTTCTGGTGTATTTTTGTTTCTTTACCTCCAAGAGGTTTATGCCTGCGGCTTCTGTTTGCTTTCTACCTGATTTTCATATTTAAAACACATTCTGAACTTTTTTTTTGTTTTTTACCTGTGGTTATTTTTTGTATTTCTTGTGTTAATCTGTTTTATCCTTTTGTTTTCTTTACCTGTAAGTATTGTTTGCATCTTTTGTTTCTTTACCTGGGTTTTGATTTTATACTATTATTAATCTGTTTTGTTTCTTTACCTGGTAGGTTTATTTAATTTATATTGCCCTTTTTGGCTTTCTTACCTTGTTCTTTATACTTGACTGCAAATCTGATTTGGTTGTATTGCTTTGCTTTTTTACCTCGGACTGTAATTTGATTTCTGTTTATTGCCTTTTGCTTTCTTTACCTGGTTTTGATGATAACTGCATGGTTGTATTTTACTTTTGTTTTTACTTTACCTTTCTTTACCTGAAGGTTTATTGCTATTTCTAGGTTTGTATTTCTTTTGTTTTCTTTACCTGGGATTTGATTTCTAGGTTTATTTTGCCTTTTGTTTCTTTACCTCGGTATTTGATCTTATTGCTAGGTTGTATTGCCTTTTGCTTTTCTTTACCTCGGTTGTTTGATTTCTAGTTTATTATTATTGCTTTTTTTTTTTTCTTTACCTGGGTTTTGATTTCTCTGGTATTGCTTTTTTCTTTACCTTTACTATGACTTTTTGTTTCTTGATTTCTATTTGTTTATTTTTTTTTGCTCTGTTTTGTTTCTTTACCTGGGTTTATTTATTTCTAGGTTGTAATTGCTTTTTGCTTTCTTTACCTCGGTATTTGATTTCTACTTGTTTTGTATTGCCTTTTTGTTTTCTTTACCTGTGTTTGATTTCTATGTATTGCTTTTTTTGCTTTCTTTACCTGAAGGTATTTGATTTCTAGGTTGTATTGCTTTTTGTTTTCTTTACTCTTTACCTCTAGTCTGTTTGTCTTTGAGGTTGTATTTTAGGTTTTTTTGCCTTATTGTTTTTGATTTCTAGGTTTCCTTATGTGTTTTTCTTTACCTAGGTTGATTTCTAGGTGTTGTACTGCTAATCTGTTTTTTTTTTTTGATTTCTAGGTTTGTACTATTTTGTATTTGTTTTTCTTTACCTGTTAGGTATTGATTTTTTGCTAATGCTTTTTGTTTTCTTTACCTGAAGGTTTTTGATTACTAGGTGTAATTTTTGTGCTTTTCTTTACCTGAAGGTTTGATTTCTAGACTGTTGTTTGCTTTTTTGCTTTCTTTACCTGGAGGTTTTGATTTTAGACTGTATTGCCTGTTTTGCTTTTCTTTTACCTCTGAAGGTTTACCTCTGTTGTACTGCTGTTTGTTTTTTCTTTACCTAATAGGTTTATTTCTGATTGCTATTGCTTTTTTACCTTTCTTTACCTCGAAGGTTTGATTTCTAGGTTGTATTCTTTTTTTTTCTTTACCTGGGTAGGTTTGATTTTTCTGGTTGTATTAATGCTTTTTGTTTTCTTTACCTGGATGATTTGATTTCTAGGTTGTAGGTTTGATTTCTATGACTTAATTGTTTTGCTTTCTTTACCTGGGTATTTGATTTCTATGTTGTATTAATCTTTTGCTTTCTTTGTTTATACTATGTTGTATTGCTTTTCTTTCTTTACCTGGGATTTTGATTTCTAGGTTGTATTGCTTTTGTTTTCTTTACCTGGGTGGTTGATTTCTAGGTTGTATTGCCTTTTTGCTTTCTTACCTGGTATTGATTTCTAGTTGTATTGTGCCTTTTGCTTTCATTACCTGGGTATTTGATTTCTAGGTTTGTATTGGTTTTTTTTTTCTTTTTGCTTTCTTTACCTTGGTTATTGCCTATTGATTTCTAGGTTAGTATTTTTCTTTTGCTTATCTTATACCTCGGTATTTGATTCTAGGTTGTATTGCCTATTGTTTTTCTTTACCATGGGTATTTGTTTTCTAGGTTGTATTGTTTTTTGTATTTCTTTACCTCGGTATTTGATTTCTAGATTGTATTGCTGTTTCTTCTTTACCTCGAGGTTGATTTATAGGTTGTATTGCCTTTTGCTTTAATTTTCCATGGGTGTTTTTGATTACTAGGTCTGTATTTGACCTTTTGCTTCTCTTTACCTGGGTATTTGTACTTTCTTGGATGTGTTTTTTCTTTTGCTTTCTTTACTCGGTAGGTTGTTTTCTAGTGTATTTGTTTTGCTTTTTAGTTTTTACTTTACCAGGGAGTCTTTCTGATTTTATAGGTTGATTGCCTTTTTTTTCTTTACCTCGGTGTTTGAATTTCTAGGTTGTAATTGCTTTTGTTTTCTTTACCTCGGTGTTGATTTCTAGGTTGTATTGCCTTTTTGTTTTCTTTACCTCGTGTTTAGATCTTCCAGGTTGTATGCCTTTTGTTTTCTTTAACCTCGGTATTTGATTTCCCAGGTTGTAATTACTTTGCTTTCTTTAACACTCTTGTTTTGATTTCTAGGTTGTAATGCCTTTTTGCTTTCTTTACCTCCGGTATTTGATTTTCCAGGTTGTATTGCCTTTTGTTTTCTAACCTCGGTGTATTGATTTCCAGGTTGTATTGCCTTTTGCTTTCTTTACCTCGGTGTTGATTTCTAGGTTGTATTGCCTTTTGCTTTCGTTACCTCGTTTTTTGATTTCTGGTTGTATTGCCTTTTGCTTTCGTTTCCCCTTCGGTGTTTGATTTCTGGGTTGTATTGCCTTTTGCTTTCTTTACCTGGGTATTTGATTTCTAGGTTGTATTGCTTTTTGTATTGGTTTCTTTACCTGGTATTTGATTTCTATGACTGTATTGCTAATTTTTTTGTTTTCTTTACCTGGGGTTTGATTTCTAGGTTTTCTAGGTTGTATTGCCTTTTTTTTTTCTGTTTTACCTGGAGGTGTATTTTTGATTTCTAGGTTGTATTGCCTTTTGCTTTCTTTACTCTCGGTATTTGATTTCTAGGTTGTATTGCCTTTTGTTTTCTTTACCTGGTTATACTTTGATTTCTAGGTTGTATTGCCTTTTGTTTTCTTTTACCTGGTTGTATTTTTCTTTTGATTCTCTAGGTGTATTGCTTTTCTTTCTTTTTTATTTGCCCTTTTGTTTTCTTTACCTCGGTTTGATTTCTAGGTTGTATTCTTTTTTTGTTTTTCTTTACCTGGGTATTTGATTTCTAGGTTGTATTGCCTTTTGTTTTTTCTTTACCTGGGTAGTTTTGATTTCTATTTGTATTCTTTTGTTTTCTTTACCTCGTTGACATTTGATTTTCTATAGGTTGTAATGTTTTTTGCTTTCTTTACCTCGGTATTTGATTTCTAGGTTGTATTGCCTTTTGTTTTCTTTACCTCGGGGTTTTGATTTCTAGTTGTATTGCTTTTGCCTTTTTTGCTTTCTTTACCTGGTATTTGATTTGATTTCTAGGTTGTATTGCCTTTTGCTTTCTTTACCTCGGTGTTTGATTGATTTCTGGGTTGTATTGCCTTTTCTTTTTACCTCAAGGTTTGATTTCTAGGTTGTATTGCCTTTTTGCTTTTGTTTCTTTACCTGGGTATTTGATTTCTAGGTTGTATTTCTTTTTGCTTTCTTTACCTCGGGTTTATTTGATTTCTAGGTTGTATTGCTTTTTGTTTTCTTTACCTGGAGGTTTGATTTCTAGGTTGTATTGCTTTTTGTTTTCTTTACCTCGGTATTTGATTTCTAGATTGTATTGCTGTTTGCTTTCTTTACCTCGGAGGTTGATTTCTAGGTTGTTTGCTTTTGTTTCTTTCTTTATATTGCTAATCCATGTTTGTTTCTTTGTACCTGATTTACTAGGTTGTATTCTTTTGTTTTCAAGATTTAGGTGGGATTTACTCTGACTTTGTAAATTTTGCTTTCTTTACCTGTGTAGAATTGATTTCTAGGTCGATGCTAATCTTTTTGTGTTTCTTTACCTGGGTTTTTATTTGAAAACACATTTTGAACTGCTAATGAAGTTTGTTTTCTTTACCTGGGTTTTGATTTACTTGTTGCTCTTTTTTTTTTTTTTTTTGATTTGATTTCTAGGTTGTTTTATTGCTTTTTGCTTTCTTTATCTTTCTTTACTTGAAGGTTTAACTTCTTTGCTTGTTTTTTTAATTTTGCTAATCTGTTTGATTTTCTTTACCAGGTTTTTTACTTTTGGTTAATTGAAAATTGATCTTTCTACCTTCATTTGTTTTACATTTTGACTTTTGCTTTCTATTGTGGTTTTATCCTTTACCTGTAGAGGTATACTATGACTGGTTGTATTTATTTTTTTTCTTTACCTCGAAGGTTTGATCCGAAATCCAAGATGGTTGCCACAGCCGCCATTTACACTCAGGGTTTTTGAACTTCTTTCTGGAAGGTTCTACCAGTTTTTGGCTTTTTTTGGCTTAAACTTGCATGAAATGATCCTTACCTGGTTTTGACAAAGTGTTGTTATTTTTTTTACCTCGATCTAAATTTTTGTTTTCCTGCCAGTTTATACTATGACTGCTATTTTGTTTCTTGAACTTCTTCTCAATTACTGTGGGTTTTTCTGAAACTTGCAGGTTTATACTATGACTGCTAAGTGTTGTTTTTTTTTCGGGTCTCGATCCGAAAATCCACTATGATGGCCGCCTGTTTGTTTCTTTCTTGTTTAAACACTTTTGAACTTTTTTTCAAGTTTACCTGGGATTTGTTTATAAACTTGCTAATCTGTTTGTTTGTTTGATCCTGTTCACTGGTCCCGACAAAGTTTGTTTACCTTTTTTACTTTGTCTGATCTGAAATTGGCCGCCACAGCCGCCATCTTGAAAACACATTTTGAACTTAGGTTTCAAGTTCTACCAGTCTGTTTGATTTCTTGAAACTTGCATGAAAATGATCCTGACATGGTCCCGACTGCTAATCTGTTGTTTTTTTTCGGGTATCCGAAATCCAAGATGGCTAATTGCCATTTTTGCCGCCTTTACCTTGAAAACTACATTTTGAACTTCTTCTGTTTGTTTTTCTTTACCTGGGATTTGCTTAAACTTGCATGATTGTTTTGACTTTTCTTGACACTTTACCGACAAAGTTTTTTTTTTTTTGGGTCGATTTTGTTTTTCTTTACAGCCGTATCATTGAAAACACTTTTGAACTTTTCTCAAGTTTTGGGATTTGGCTGAAACTTGCATGAAATGATCCTTTGACACTTCTCTGAACAAAGTGTTATTTATTTTTCGGGTTGATCCGAAATCTTTAGATGGCCGCCACACTTGCATCTTGAAAACACAGGTTTTTGAACTTTTCAAGTTCTAATTGGGATTTTTTCTTTTTTGCATCTTACCTGAAGATCCTACTATGGTCCTGACAAATTGTATTTTTGTTTTTTACCTGGGTCAATCCGAAATCCATTTGAATCTGCCACAGCCGCCATCTTGAAAACACATTTTGTTTTCTTCTCAAGTTCACCAGTGGGTTTTTTGAAACTTGCATGAAATGATTTCCTGACTGGTCCCGACAAAGTGTAATCTTTTTTTTTACCTGAAGGGGTATGATGCTATTGCATGGCCGTTTTGCCGCCATCTTGAAAACACATTTTGAACTTTTTTCTCAAGTTTACCGTGGAGGGATTTGATTTGAAACTATGAAATCTTTTTTGTTTCTTTACAAAGTGTTGTTATTTTTACTATGACTGCTATTGAAATTTGTTTTTTACCCATCTTGTTTTTTGACTTCTTCTCAAGTTTGTTGGCGATTTTACCTGAAGGTTTATACTTGACTGCTGAAATGATCCTGTTTGTTTCTTTACAAAGTGGTTTTTATTTTTTTGTCGATCGAAATCCAGGATGCCGCCACATGCCTTTTTTGCATCTTCTTTTGTTTCTTTACCTTTTTATTTCTAGGTTCTCAAGTTCTTTTTGGTTTTTGGACTGAAACTTGTTTGAAATTTCCTGACCTGAGGTCCCGAAAAAGTGTTTTTATTTTTTTCGGGTGATCCTAAATCCAAGATGGCCGCCACAAGCCGCCATCTTGAAAACACTGTTTGTTTTTTTGAACTTCTTCTCAAGTTTCTACCGGTTTACCTGGCTGTTTACATGAAATTAATCTTTGGTCCTTTACCTGTTACTATGACTTTTTGTTTCTTTCCCTCGAATACTATTACGCCTAGGTTACACTTTCTTTACACTAAGTTTTTATGACTGCTAATCTTTTGTTTTCTTTACCTGGGGTTTGATACTAGTTGCTAAATCTTTTTGTTTTCTTTACCTTACTGAGTTTATGACAATGAGCTATCTGTTTGTTTCT
This sequence comes from Argopecten irradians, assembly GCF_041381155.1. Taxonomy (NCBI): domain Eukaryota; kingdom Metazoa; phylum Mollusca; class Bivalvia; order Pectinida; family Pectinidae; genus Argopecten; species Argopecten irradians. Next base: position 4,944,403 of record NC_091144.1, read on the forward strand.
TTACCTTAGGTTTATACTAGACTTAATCTGTAGCCTTTCTTTGAATTTTTATATTTGCTTTCTGTTTGCTTTCTTTACCTTTACCTGGGAGGTTGATTTCTACTGTTGTATTGCCTTTTGCTTTCTTTACCGTGGTATTTGATTTCTAGGTTGTATTGCCCTTTTGCTTTCTTTACCTGGGTATTTTGATTTCTAGGTTGTATTGCCCTTTTGCTTTCTTTACCTCGGTATATTGAATTTCTAGGTTGCTTTCCTTTTGCTTTTTCTTTACCTCGGTATTTGATTTCTAGGTTGTTAATGCTTTTTGTTTTCTTTACCTCGGTGGTTGATTTCTAGGTTGTATTGCCTTTTTTTGTTTTCTTTACCTCGGAGGTTGATTTCTAGGTTGTAATTGCCTTTTGTTTTTCTTTACCTGGCTTTGTTTGATTTCTTGGTTGTATTGCCTTTTGCTTTCTTTACCTGGGTGTTTGATTTCTAGGTTGTATTGCCTTTTGCTTTCTTTACCTGAAGGTATTTGATTTCTAGGTTGTATTGCTTTTTGCTTTCTTTACCTGCGGTATTTGATTTCTAGGTTGTATTGCTTTCTTTTGCTTTTCTTTACCTGGGTATTGATTTCTAGGTTGTGTTTTGCTTTTTGTTTTTCTTTACCTCGGTAGGTTGATTTCTAGGTTGTAATTGCTTTTTGCTTTTCTTTACCTGGGTATTTGATTTCTAGGTTGTATTGCTTTTGCTTTCTTTACCTCGGAGGTTGTTTGATTTCTAGGTTGTATTGCCTTTTGCTTTCTTTACACTGGTTGTTTTGATTTCTAGGTTGTATTGCCTTTTGCTTTCTTTACCTCGGAGGTGATTTGATTTTCTAGGTTGTATTGCTTTTTTGCTTTCTTTACCTGGAGGTTTATTTGATTTCTAGGTTGTATTTGCTTTTTGCTTTCTATTACCTGGGTGTTTGATTTCTAGGTTGTATTGCCTTTTGTTTTCTTTACCTCGGTGTTTGATTTCTAGGTTGTATTGCTTGATTTTTTGTTTTCTTTACCTGACTGCTAATGTGTTTTTGATTTCTAGGTTGTATTGCCTTTTGATTTCTTTACCTCGGTATTTGATTTCTAGGTTGTATTGCCTTTTGCTTTCTTTTACCTCGGAGTATTTGATTTCTAGGTTGTATTTGCCTTTTGCTTTCTATCCTGGTAGCGTTGATTTCTAGGTTGTATTGCATTTTTGCTTTCTTTACCTCGGTAGGTTGATTTCTAGGTTGTATTGCACTTTTGCTTTCTTTACCTCGGAGGTTGAATTTCTAGGTTGTATTGCATTTTGCATTGTTTCTTTACCTCGGTATTTGATTTCTAGGTTGTATTGCATTTTGTTGCTTTCTTTACCTGCGGAGGTTGATTTCTAGGTTGTATTGCTTTTTGCTTTCTTTACCTGGTAGGAGGTTGATTTCTATGACTGCTATTCTGTTTTTGCTTTCTTTACCTGGGTTTTGATTTCTTGTATTGACTGTTTCTTTTGTTTCTTTACCTCGGTAGGTTGATTTCTAGGTTGTATTGCTTTTTGCTTTCTTTACCTGGGAAGGTTGATTTTCTAGGTTGTACTGCTAATCTTTTGCTTTCTTTTACCGGAATTTTGATTTCTAGGTTGTATTGCTTTTTGTTTTCTTTACCTCGGTGAGGTTGATTTAATTAGGTTGTATTGCTTTTTGCTTTCTTTACCTCGGAGGTTTTTTCTAGACTGCTATTGCCTTTTGTTTTCTTTACCTGGTGTTTGATTTCTAGGTTGTATAATGCCTTTTTTGTTTTCTTTACCTGAAGGTTTGATTTCTAGATTGTAATTGCCTTTTGCTTTCTTTACCTGGGTAAATATGATTTCTAGGTTGTATTGCCTTTTTGCTTTCTTTACCTGGTGTTTGATTTCTATGGTTGTATTTGCTTTTTCTTTTGCTTTCTTTACCTGAAGGTTTATACTATTTTGATTTTTCTAGGTTGTATGTTTCTTTTGCTTTCTTTACCTCGGAGGTTGATTTCTATTCTTTTGTATTGCTTTTTGTTTTCTTTACCTCTGTTTTTTTTCTAGGTTGTATTGCTTTTTTTGCTTTCTTTACCTGTGTTTTTGATTTTCTAGGTTTGTATATGCTTTTTGTTTTTTCTTTACCTGGGTTTATATTTCTAGGTTAATTGCCTTTTTGTTTCTTTACCTGGGTATTTGATTTCTAGGTTGTATTGCATTTTTTGCTTTCTTTACCTCTGAGGTTTTATTTGATTTCTAGGTTTTGTATTGCCTTTTGTTTTTTCTTTACCTGGTTTGATATGTTTGATTTCTAGGTTGTATTGCTTTTTTGCTTTCTTTACCTGGGTAGGTTTTTACTAGGTTGTATTGCCTTTTGTTTCTTTACCTGGGTTTATACTATTTGATTTCTAGGTTGTATTTTTTTTTGTTTTTCTTTACCTCGGTATTTGATTTCTAGTTTTTGTATTGCCTTTTTTTTACTTTTCTTTACCTGGGGTTTGATTTCTAGGTTGTATTGCCTTTTGCTTTCTTTACCTGGGTATTTGTTTTTTCTAGGTTTGTATTGCTTTTTGCTTTCTTTACCTCGGTTTTTGATTTCTAGATTGTAATTTTTGCTTTCTTTACCTCGGTATTTGATTTCTAGGTTGTATTGCCTTTTGTTTTCTTTACCTCGGAAGGTTGACTTTCTAGGTTGTATTGCCTTTTGCTTTCTTTACCTCGGTGTTTGTTGATTTCTAGGTTGTATTGCCTTTTTGCTTTCTTTTGGGTATTTGATTTCTAGGCCTTTTGCTTTCTTTACCTGGGTTTTGATTTCTAGGTTGTTTTTTTTTGCTTTCTTTACCTGGGTATTTGATTTCTAGGTTGTATTTTTTTTTGCTTTCTTTACCTGGGTTTTTGATTTCTAGGTTGTATTTTCTTTTGTTTCTTTTTCTTTACTGGGTTTGATTTCTAGGTTGTATTGCTTTTTGTTTTTCTTTTACCTGAAGGTTTTGATTTCTATGTTGCTATTGCTTTTTGTTTTCTTTACCTCGGAGGTTGATTTCTAGGTTGTATTGCTTTTTGCTTTCTTTACCTGACCTCGGTATTTATACTAGGTTGATTACCTTTCTTTGTTTGCCATTTATTTTTTTTTCTTCTAGTTTTACATTTTGATTTTGGTTTCTAACTTTTGTTTTCTTCTTTCTAATTTCTGTGCTTAAAAACTTTAGAAAATTGTTTCTATTTTAGAAAAAGAGATTTTATGTTTTTGTTTCTTTCTCTGGAGGTTTCTACTATGACTATAATCTTTTGTTATTTCTAGGTTGTATTGCTTTTCTGCTTTCTTTACCTCGGTATTTGATTTTTAGGTTGTATTGTTTTTGCTTTCTTTACCTAGGCCATTTTTTCTTTTTTCTTTTATACTATTGCTTCTGTTTTTTTACCTGGAGGTTTATACTATGACTGCTAATCTGATTGTTTTTACCTGAAGGTCCCTTTCTAATCTGTTGTGTTTTTACCTCGGGTCGATTAATTTCTAAGGTTGTATTGTCTTTGAAAACACATTTTGAACTTCTAGTTTCTCAATTCTACCAGTGGATTCTTTACCTGAATTTGATTTCTTGAAATGATCCTGACCTTTCTGTCCCTAGGAAAAGTGTTGTGGATTTACCTCTAGTGTTGAAAATATACTATGAATGCTTTCTTTACCTGGGTTTGTTTCCGGTTGTTAAAAATCATATTGAACTTTTTGTTTTTTCTTTAAGTTTGGGTATTTTGCTGTATTGACTTTTGTTTCTTTACCTCGGTTGATTTCTGCTAAGTTATGTTGGTTATTTATTTGCTAATTGTTTGTTTCTCTTTACCTTTTTTACCTATTACTGTTGATTTCTAGGTTGTTCTTTACATTTTAGGTTTTTTGACTTTCTGTTTACCTCGGGTTGATTTTTCTAGGTTTGTATTATGGACTGCTTTTTGCTTTCTTTACCTGGGATTTTGATTTCTGCTTGCATGTTTATTTTACCTGGAAGGTTCTTTCTTTACCTCTGTTTGTTTACCTTCTTTACCCTATTTATCTAGGAGGTATTTGTTTGCATTTACCTTTTTTACTCTAACTTCTTTTGTTTCTACCCTATGAAAGGTTGCTAGGTTTAATTGCGTTTTCTTTTTTCTGCTTTGTTTAGAAATTCTCAATAAACTTTTTCTTTACCTAAGTTTTAACTATGACTGCTAAAATTCATTTTGACTCCTGACCCCTTTACCTATGACTAGGAGGTGTTATTTCTTTGAATTGATCCTTTGTCTTCTCTTTATAGCTCTAGGGGTATTTTTTCTAGAGGTAGTATCTGAAATTGATTTTCTTTACTGAAGTTGTATTTCTTGATTTAAAACACATTGTTTCTTTACCTCAAGGTTTTCTTTAACCTGTTTGAGACTTTTTGAATTTTATACATGTATGACTGCTACATCTTTTGCCCCTTACTGAGTGCCTTATTTCTTGTTCTATTTTTTTGCTTAGGGCTTTCTTTAGTAGGTAGCTGAATTTTAAATGTATTGCATTTTCTTTTTCTTTAAAACTGGGTAGAAAATTTGATTTCTACATTTTGATTTGGCTTGGTTTATAGATTTACTATGACTGTTTTTTTTTCCTTTACCTGTATGTTTACTATGATTTCTATTGTATACCATATGTCTTTCTTTACCTTTGTATTTTCTAGGACTGTACATTTCTGTTTTTTCTTTACCTGAAGGTATTTTAAAGGTTTAATTGTTTTTTCTTTACCTTTAACTTGATTTTGTAATCTGTTTGTTTTTTTAGATTTCACTAGGTTTTACTATCTTCTTTGAAAAAATCTGTTTTTTCTTTACTCTATACTAGTATTGATTTTACTAATTATACCATATGTCTTTATTTTTTTGATTTACTAGGGGTGTTTATTCTGATGAGCTAATTACTAGGTTGTATTGAACTGTTTTATACTTTCTTTAAATCTGAAATAAAACTATTTTATAGGACTTTGAAACCTTTTAAATTTGTGTTTTCTTTACCTAGGAGGTGTTTGATTTCTGCTAATATTGTTTTTGTTTCTATTACCTAGGGGTACATTTGAGTATCTGTTGCCTTTCTTGTTGATTTGATTTCTTTTTATTTGCATTTTGCTTTCACTGTACCACTTTTTATTTCTAGAAATTGCTAATCTGTTTGCTTTCTTTACCTGCCCCTATGACTGCTCTTGGTTTCTTTACCTTTTGTTTTAATATACCTTCTAGATTTTTGTTTGCCTAGGTTTTGTTAGGTTTATCTTAACCTCGTTTTATTTTGAGGTTTTTTCTAGTTGTATTTTTTTTTTCTTTACTTGAAAGTTTATACTCTAGGTTGTATTGAAAAAACTTGCTTTCTTTACCTCGGTTTGAATTCTAGGTGGTTGTATTGCATTTTGTCTAGTTCTTTTGCCTCGAAGGTTTGATTTCTAGGTTGCTATCTTTTGTTTCTTTACCTCATTTATTTTTATAAACTTTTGAAAATCTACCCTACTAAACTAGGTTTAAATCTTTTTTTTTCTTACCCTGTATTTACCTAGTATTCTTTAGCTTTGTATTCTTTACCTAGGTTTATTTGATAGGTTTCTATTTAAATTAAGTCAGATTTGTTTTCTTTCTTTATTTTGATTAGAAAATCTACACTTTGTATTGACTTTTGCTTCTTTACCTGGGATTAAATTTCTGTTATATGTTTGACCCTTTTTTCTTTGTTCTTTACCTAGGAGGTTTTTACACCCTATACCATATTTTTTGTTTTCTTTACCTGAAGGTACCTGGGTATTTACATTAATTGTTGTTTTTTTTTCTTTAAGGGTATTTTTTTTCTAGGTTGTTTTGCTTTCTTTTACCTGGGTATTTGATTTCTAGGTTGTATTGCCTTTTGCTTTCTTTACCTCGGTATTTATTTGATTTCTAGGTTGTAATGCATTTTGTTTTCTTTACCTAGGAGGGGTATTTGTATTTTTAGGTTGTATTACTAGGGGTTTTGATTTATCTTATTGTTTTGCTTTTTTTTCTTTACCTGGGTATTTGATTTCTAGGTTGTATTGCCTTTTGTTTTCTTTACCTCTGGTGTTTGATTTCTAGGTTGTATTGCCTTTTTGTTTTCTTTACTTTACCTCGTATATTTGATTTCTAGGTTGTATTGCTTTTTTGCTTTCTTTACCTCGGTAAGGTATTTGATTTCTAGGTTGTATTGCCTTTTGTTTTTCTTTACCTGGGTATTTGATTTCTAGGTTGTATAATCTTTTTGCTTTCTTTACCTGGGTATTTGATTTCTAGGTTGTATTGCCTTTTGTTTTCTTTACCCTGGGTATTTGATTTCTAGGTTGTATTGCATTTTTTGCTTTCTTTACCTCTGTATTTGATTTCTAGGTTGTATTGCTTTTTGTTTTCTTTACCTGGGTATTTGATTTCTAGGTTGTATTGCATTTTGCTTTCTTAAATTTACCTCGGTATTTGTTTTCTAGGTTTATACTATGAAACTTTGCTTTCTTTACCTCGGAGGTTGATTTCTAGGTTGTATTGCCTTTTCTTTTACTTTCTTTACTAGGAGGTGTTACACATGATTTTTTCATTTGTTTGATTTCTAGGTTTGTATTGCCTTTTGCTTTTCTTTACCTGGGAGGTTTGATTTCTAGGTTTATTGTCTTTTGCTTTTGCTTTTTTACCTGGGTTTTATTTCTAGGTTGTATTCTACCTTTTTTTCTTTCTTTACCTATTTGATTTCTAGGTTGTATTCTTTTGCTTTCTTTACCCTCGGTATTTGATTTTTATTTCTATTACCATATTTTCTTCTTTTTTCTTTACCTGGAGGTTGATTTCTAGGTTGTATTGCTTTTTTCTTTACCTCTTGTTTGATTTCTAGGTTGTATTGTTAAAAACTTTTTTCTGTTTTTTTTTCGGAGGTTAAAACTAGGTTGTATCTTTGTTTTCTTTACCTCGGTAGGTTTATCTATGTTTGATTTCTAGGTTTGTATTGCTTTTTGACTTTCTTTGACCCGGTTGCTTTTTGATTTCTAGGAGTGTGTACACCCTTTTTGCTTTCTTTCTAGTTTGTGATTTGCCTAGGGGTACATTTTTTTAGGTAGGCTATCTTAAATTTGTCAGTTAACTTTTCTTTTAGTTTCTATTTCTTAGAAAATTTACCTTTCTTTACCTAAGGTATATAGAAAAAGAGGATAAAAATCATTTGACCTAGGTTGTACCCCTTTTGCTTTCTTTACCTAGGAGGTGATTACTAGGTTGTATACCATTTGCTTTCTTTACCTAGTTTTGTATTGCCTAGGTTGTACATTTTAGGTTTCTACCTTAAATTAAGTTGTTTTCTTTTTTCTTAGAAAATCTACCTCAATAATTTTTACTAGGTTGTGCTAATCATGTTTTTGCTTTCTTTACCTCGGTGTTTGATTTCTAGGTTGTATTGCTTTTTGTTTTTCTTTACCTGGGAGTTTATTTCTAGGTTGTATTGCTTTTTGCTTTCTTTACCCGGTGTTTGATTTCTAGGTTAAAAGATTGCTAGTTTGCTTTCTTTACCTAGGGGTTTATTCTTATACCCTTACCTCGGTGTTTTGATTTTCTAGGTATTGTATTGCTTTTTTTTTTTCTTTACCAGACGTTTTGATTTTTATAAAATTGCTTTTTGCTTTCTTTACTATAGTGTTTGAGGATAAAAATCATGTTGACCCCTGACCCCTTACTAGGAGGTTTCTTTACCCTATACCATTTGTTTCTAGTTGTATTGCCTTTTGTTTTCTTTACCTGAGTATTTGATTTCTAGGTTGTAAATTAAGTCTTTTTGCTTTCTTTACCTTTTGATTTAAAAGGTTGCTAAAATTTTGCTTTCTTTACCTCGGACTTTGAAAAAGAGGTAAAAATTGCATTTTTTTTTTACCCTTTACCAGGAGGTTTTAAACTAGGTTGTATTGCCTTTTGTTTTCTTTACCTGGTGTTTGATTTCTAGGTTGTATTGCCTTTTGCTTTCTTTACCTCGGAGTTTATTTCTAGGTCTGTATTGCTTTTTTGTTTGCCTAGGGGTATTGATTTCTAGGTTTATTGTATTTTGTTTGAGTAGTTTATACTTAAATTAAGTCAGACGTTTTCTTTTTTTTTTTAAAACCTAGAAAATCTACCATTCAATAAACTATATAGAAAAAGAGGATAAAAATCATGTTGACCCCTGACCCCTATACTAGGAGGTGTTACTACCCTATACCATATGTCTTCTTTTGTTTGTTTGCCTAGGGGTACATTTGAGTAGGTAGCTATCTTAAATTTTTCAGACGCTTTCTTTACTTGTTATAAAATTTCTAGGTTGAAATTGCTTTTGTTTTTCTTTTACCTCGGGTATTGAAATTTCTAGATAAAAATCATTTTGACCCCTTTCTTTACCTACCACTCTAGGTTAATATGTCTTCTAGTTTTGCCTAGGGGTACATCTTTACCTAGCTATCTTAAATTAAGTCAGACGTTTTCTAGGTTGTAATTGCCTTATCATTTCCCCTACCCTATAACTACTAGGTATGAAACTAAGAGGATAAAAACATGTTACCTGGTACCCCTATACTAGGATGGTTTACACCCTATACCATTTCTTCTAGTTTGTATTGCCTAGGGGTACATTTGAGTAGGTGCTATCTTAAATTAAGTCAGACGTTTTCTTTTTATAAAACTTAGAAAATCTACCACTCAATAAATAACATATAGAGAAAAAGAGGATAAAAATCATGTTTGACCCCTGACCCCTTTACTAGGAGGTGTTTACACCTCTATACCATATGTCTTCTAGTTTGTATTGCCTAGGGGTACATTTGAGTAGGTAGCTATCTTAAATTAAGTCAGACGTTTTCTTTTTATAAAAAACTTAGAAAATCTACCACTCAATAAGACTATATAGAAAAAGAGGATAAAAAATCATGTTGACCCCTGACCCCTATACTAGGAGGTGTTACACCTATACCATATGTTGTCTTCTTTGTATTGCCTAGGGGTACATTTGAGTAGGTAGCTATCTTAAATTAAGTCAGAGTGTTTTCTTTTTATAAAACTTAGAAAATCTACCACTCAATATAACTACTATAGAAAAAGAGGATAAAAATCATGTTGACCCCTGACCCCTATACTAGGAGGTGTTACACCCTATACCATACTTATTAGTTTGTATTGCTTTCTTTGTCTTTTTAGGTAGCTATCTTTTTGACGTTTTCTTTTTATAAAACTTATAAAATCTAGTATCTATTTGCTTTCTATACCTCATGTTGAAATTACTAGGAGTGTTACACCCTATACCATATGTCTTCTAGTTTTTTCTTACATTTAGAGGGTAAAACTTAGAATATCTACCACTTCAAGGTTTTTTTCTTTCTTTAAAAATTTGAGGTATAAAATCATGTTGTACCACCCAATTTGACTATATACTAGAGAGGATGATTTTAACCCTATACCATATCTTTCTAGGTTTGTATTCTGTTTGTATTGCCTAGGGGTACATTTGAGTAGGTAGCTATCTTAAATTAAGTCAGACGTTTTCTTTTTTATAAAACTTAGAAAAATCTACCACTCAATAACACTATAGAAAAAGAGGATAAAAATCATGTTGACCCCTGACCCCTATACTAGGAGGTGTTTACACCCTATACCATATGTCTTCTAGTTTGTATTGCCTAGGGGTACATTTGAGTAGGTAGCTATCTTAAAATTAAGTCAGACATTTTTTCTTTTTATAAAACTTAGAAAATCTACCACTCAATAAGACTATATAGAAAAAGAGGATAAAAAAATCATGTTGACCCCTGACCCCTATACTAGGAGGTGTTACACCTATACTACCTATGTCTTCTAGTTTGTACACCCTTATTGGGTCATTTGTTTGTTTTAAATTCTAGGGGTACATTTGAGTAGGTAGCTATTAGGGGTTATTATTGAAAAAGTACCTGTTTCTTTTTTTAGTTGGTATTTTTTTATAGTAAAGGTTTTATTTTTATAAAACTTAGCAAATCTACCACTCAATAAGACTATAGAGAAAAAGAGGATAAAAATCATGTTGACCTTTGATGACCCCTATACTAGGAGGTGTTTACCCTATACCATATGTCTTCTAGTTTTGTTTGCCTAGGGGTACATTTGAGTAGGTAGCTATCTTAAATTAAGTCAGACGTTTTCTTTGATATAAAAAACTTAGAAAATCTACCACTCAATAAACTATATAGAAAAAGAGGATAAAAATCATGTTGACCATTTTGACCCCTATACTAGGAGGTGTTACACCCTATACCATATGTCTTCTAGTTTGTATTGCCTAGGGGTACATTTGAGTAGGTAGCTATCTTAAATTAAGTCAGACGTTTTCTTTTTATAAAACTTAGAAAATCTACCACTCAATACACTATAGAAAAAGAGGATAAATCATGTTCATGTTGACCCCTTTACCCCTAGTACTAGGTTGGTGTTTACACCCTATACCATATGTCTTCTAGTTTTGTATTGCCTAGGGGTACATTTGAGTAGGTAGCTAGGTTGTATTCCTTAAATTAAGTCAGACGTTTTTTCTTTTTATAAAACTTAGAAAATCTACCACTCAATAACACTATAGAAAAAGAGGATAAAAATCATGTTGACCCCTGACCCCTATACTAGGAGGTGTTACACCCTATACCATATGTCTTCTAGTTTGTATTGCCTAGGGGTACATTTGAGTAGGTAGCTATCTTAAATTAAGTCAGACGTTTTCTTTTTATAAAACTTAGAAAATCTACCACTCAATAACACTATATAGAAAAAGAGGATAAAAATCATGTTGACCCCTGACCCCTATACTAGGAGGTGTTACACCCCTATACCATATGTCTTCTAGTTTGTATTGCCTAGGGGTACATACATTGAGTAGTAGGTAGCTATCTTAAATTAAGTCAGACGTTTTACCTCTTTTTATAAAACTTAGAAAAAATACTTTACCACTCAATAAACACTATAGAAAAAGAGGATAAAAAATCATGTTGACCCCTGACCCCTATACTAGGAGGTGTTACACCCCTATACCATATGTTGTTTCTAGTTTGTATTGCCTAGGGGTACATTTGAGTAGGTAGCTATCTTAAATTAAGTCAGACGTTTTTTTTCTTTTTATAAAACTTAGAAAATCTACCACTCAATAACACTTATAGAAAAAGAGGATAAAAATTCATGTTGACCCCTGACCCCTATACTAGGAGGTGTTACACCCTATACCATATGTCTTCTAGTTTGTATTGCCTAGGGGTACATTTGAGTAGGTAGCTATCTTAATTAAGTTGTTTTCTTTTTAAAAAAGCTTAGAAAATCTTACCTTTACCTCGGTTTTGATTTCTAGGTTGTATTCTGTTTTGCTTTAAGTGGGATTACTATTTCTAGGAAATTATACCATTTGATTTCTAGGTTGTATTACCTTTTAGGGGTACTCAATTAGTACTTATTTGATTTCAGATAAAAAAGCTTTTGTTTTCTTTACCTCAATAAAATTTGATTTCTAGGTTGTAAATCATGTTGACCCCTGACCCCTTACTAGGAGGTGTTACACCCTATGTATTTCTTGTTGTATTGCTTTTGTTTACCTAGGGGTACATTTGAGTAGGTAGCTATCTTAAATTAAGTCAGACGTTTTCTTTTTATAAAACTTAGAAAATCTACCACTCAATGATTATCTAGGTTGTAAAAAAATCATGTTGCTTTACCTGGACCTGATTACCCCTATACTAGGAGGTGTTACACCCCTTGTATTGTCTTTAGTTTTCTTTACCTAGGGGTATTTGAGTAGGTAGCTATCTAAATTAAGTCAGACGTTTTCTTTTTCTAAAACTTTACCTACCACTCAATAACACTATATAGAAAAAGAGGATAAAAATCTATGTTGACCCCTTTTGCTTTTTCTTTACTAGGAGTTGATTTACTAGGTTGTATACCTTTTATGCTTTCTTTACCTCGGTTTTGTATTTCTAGGGGTACATTTGAGTTTTGCTTTTAGCTACCTCCTTAAATTTCTAGGTTGTATTGACGTTTTTTGCTTTTTTATAAAACTTAGAATTTCTACCACTCAATAAGACTATATAGAAAAAGAGGATAAAAATCATGTTGACCCCTGACCCCTATACTAGGAGGTTGATTACACCCTATACCATATGTCTTCTAGTTTGTATTGCCTAGGGGTACATTTGAGTTTGGTAGGTAGCTATCTTAAATTAAGTCAGACGTTTTCTTTTTATAAAACTTAGAAAATCTACCACTCAAATAACTATATAGAAAAAGAGGATAATTCATGTTGACCCCTGACCCCTATACTAGGAGGTGTTACACCCTAGGTTGTATTGTCTTCTTTTTTGCTATTCTAGGGGTACACTTTGAGTAGGTAGCTTCTTAAATTGTTTGCTTTTTTACCTCAGACGTTTTCTTGTTTTTTAAACTTTACCTCGGTATTTGATTTCTACAACCCTAGACTTTTGCTTTCATTTACCTCGGACCCCTTTGATTTCTAGGTTGTATTGCCTAGGGGTACATTTGACCTAGGTAGCTATCTTGATTTTAAGTTCAGACGTTTTCTTTTTTATAAAACTTAGAAAATCTACCACTCAATAACACTATAGCCTTTTTGTTTTCTAAAAAAATTTGATTTTGACCCCTGACCCCTATACTAGGAGGTGTTTACACCCTATACCATACCATTTCTGTCTGTATTGCCTTTTTTTTCTTTACCTAGGGGTACATTTCTAGGTAGCTATTTGTAAATTAAAAGTCAGACGTTTTTTATATAAAACTTAGAAAATCTACCACTCAATAGACTATATAGAAAAAGAGGTTTAAAAACCTCGGAGGTTGACCCCTGACCCCTATTGGACCCTTTTGCTTTCTTTACCTCGGTAGGAGGTTTTTCAGGTTTGTATTGCCTTTTGTTTTCTTTACCTCGGTTTTATTCTCTAGGGGTATTGCCTTTTGCTTTCTTTACCTCGGTAATTGATTTCTAGGTTGTAATCTTTTGCTTTCTTTACCTCGGATACTTTTGTTTATTATATGCTTTCTTAAACCTTTATAGGTTGATTTCTAGGTTGTATTAATAACTTTATACCTCTTTAAAATCTGGTAAGATTTCTAGGTTGTATCATCTTTGACCCCCTTTCTTTACCTCGGTAGGTTATACTAGGTTGTATTGACTTTTTTGCTTTCTTTACCCTATACCATATGTCTTCTAGTTTGTATTTAGGTTGTACACATTTGAGTTTAGGTAGGTAGCTACTTAAATTAAGTCAGACGTTTTTCTTTTTCTTTAAAACTTAGAGGTTCTACCACTCAATGCTTTCTTTAAAAAGAGGATAAAAATCATTTCTGACCCCTGACCCTTTTGCTTTCTTACTAGGAGGTGTTACACCCTATTGTATTGCTTCTGTTTTTTCTTTACCTGGGTATTTGATTTCTAGTAGGTACTGTATAGAATTAAGTTTTTTTTTTTACCTGGGTTTATTCTAAATTGTATAAGAAAATTTCTTTACCTGGTTTTGTTCTAGGTTGTATTTTTGTTTTCTTTACCTAAGAGGTTTGCCTAATATTGCCTTTTTATCTTTCTTATACCTAGGAGGTGATGACACCTAAATATTGAGGATAAAAATTGTTTGACCCCTGACCTAGGGGTGTTAACTAGGTTTTAACCAATTCTTCATTTAGTTTTGTATTTGCCATTCTAGGTTGGTACATATTTGTATTGAGTAGTAGCTATCTTAAATTAAGTCAGACGTTTTTTTTATAAAACTTAGAAAATCTAATTACCACTTTAAACTATATAGAAAAAGAGGATAAAAATCATGTTGACCCCCCTTGTATATACTAGGAGGATTGTTACACCCTTACCATATGTCTTCTGATTTCCTGTAGTTTTTTGTTTACGGTACTGACTAGAGGGTACATTTGAGTAGGTGCTATGCCTTAAATTAAGTCTAGACCTTTCTTGTTGATTTTATAAAACTTAGAAAATCTACCACTCAATAAGACTATTAGAAAAAGAGGAAAAAAAATCATGTTGACCCTTTTGACCCCCTTACCTAAGTTTGTTTCACCCTATACCTTTTGCTTTCTTTACCTAGGAGTTTGTATTGATTTCTAGGTTACATTTGACCCTTTTGCTTTCTTTAGCTATCTTAAATTATTGTATTGCTTTTTTGTTTTCTTTACCTAGTAAAACGTTTTTCACTCTAGGTTGACTTTTTTTTTTAAACTTAACCTAAAATTGCCTTAATTGTTTTCTTTTGACCCCTGACCCCTATACTAGGAAAACAGGTTATACCATATGTCTTCTAGTTTGTTTACCTGGGGTAAATTTCTAGGTAGCCGCCTATCTTTTTGAACTTTCATTTTCTTAATATTAGTTGTACCAATCTTTTTTAAAACCAGAAAATCCTACCACTCAATTTTACTTGTATAGGAAAAAGAGGAGGTTGTCTTAAAACCTGGTTGACCCATTTTGAACCCTCTATAGTTTATAGTATTTGCTGTTTTTACACCCTATACTCGGTTTACATAGTGTCTATTGAGTATTTTGCCTAGTGAGTACCTCAGGTTGTAAAGTTTGTTTTCTAGTTTTCTTTTTCGTAAGGGTTTGAGTAGGTGGCTCAGACGTTTTCTTTTTATAAAACTTAGAAAATCTACCACTCAATAAAGACTATATAGAAAAAGAGGATAAAAATCATGTTGACCCCTTATGACCCCTATACTAGGAGGTGTTTGACACCCTATACCATATGTCTTATTAGTTTGTATTGCCTAGGGGTACATTTGAGTAGGTAGCTATCTTTAAATTAAGTCAGACGTTTTCTTCAAGCTTTCTACCCTTATAAAACTTTGAAAATCTACCACTCAAAATGTTGTTATTTTATCTAAAAAAAAGAGGATAAAAAATCATGTTGACTTGAAAACACTGACCCCTATACTAAGTTTTCTTTACCGGTGGGGATTGTTTACACCTATATACCATATGTCTTCTAGTTTGTATTGCCTAGGGGTACATTAGGTTGTATTGAGTAGGTAGCTATCTTAAATTAAGTCAGACGTTTTCTTTTTATAACTTTAGAAAATCTACCACTCAATAACACTATATAGAAAAAGAGGATAAAAATCATGTTGACCCCTGACCCCCTATACTAGGAGGTGTTTACACCCTATACCATATGTCTTCTAGTTTGTATTGCCTAGGGGTACATTTGAGTAGGTAGGTTAAATTAAGTCAGACGTTTTCTTTTTATTGAAAAACTTAGAAAATCTACCACTAAATCTACACGGTCAATATTTGGCTGAAACTTATATAGAAAAAGAGGAAAGTGTTGTTTAAAATCATGTCCTTGACCCCAGGACCCTATACTATAGAAAACAATTTGTACTGTTAACCTAGGGGATTTTACTACTGAAATATGTCTATTGTTACATCCTTTAGTTTGTATTTGCCTAGGGGTACATTTGAGTAGGTAGCTATTTAAATTAAGTCAGACGTTTTCTTTTTATAAAAAACTTAAAAATCTACCACTCAATAAACACTATAGAAAAAGAGGATAAAAATCATGTTGACCCCTGACCCCTATACTAGGAGGTGTTACACCCTATACCATATGTTTTCTAGTTTGTATTGCCTAGGGGTACATTTGAGTAGGTAGCTATCTTAAATTAAGTCAGACGTTTTCTTTTTATAAAACTTAGAAAATCTACCACTCAAACACTATAGAAACTTGATATAAAAATCATGTTGACCCCTGACCCCTTGATACTAGGTTGGATTGTTACTTTATACCCCTATTTACCTTCTATTTCTAGGAGGGGTACATTGGTGTTAGCAGCCTATTTTTACATATGTTTTTGATTTTAAAAGGTTTAGAAAAGTTTGTATTTGCCTAGGGGTACATTTCTTGTATGTTTTGTTTTCTTTACCTTAAGTTTCAGTATTGCCTAGGGGTTTGTAGGTGCTATTAAAGTTGTTACCACTTTTTATGATTTAATACTACTATAGAAAAAGAGGATAAAAATCATGTTGACCCCTGACCCCTATTTACTAGGAGGTGTTGTATATATACCATATGTCTTCTAGTTTGTATTGCCTAGGGGTACATTTGAGTAGGTAGCTATCTTAAATTAAGTCAGACGTTTTCTTTTTATAACTAAAACTTAGAAAATCTACCACTCAATAGACACTATATAGAAAAAGAGGATAAAAATCATGTTGACCCCTGACCCCCTATACTAGGAGGTGTTTTACACCCTATACCATATGTCTTCTAGTTTGTCTTTACCTAGGGGTACATTTGAGTAGGTAGCTATCTTTTAAGTCAGACGTTTTCTTTTATAAAACTTAGAAAATCTACCACTCAATAACACTATATATGATTTTGTAAAAAAAATCATGTTGACCCCTGACCCCTATACTAGGAGGTGTTACACCCTATATACCATATGTTTATTCTAGTTTGTATTGCCTTTTACATTTTGAGTAGGTATTTATTTCTTAAATTAAGTCAGACTTTTTTTACCTGGGTTTTGATTTTTTTTATAAAACTTAGAAAAATCTACCACTCAATAACACTATAGAAAAAGAGGATAAAAATCATGTTGATTGCCTTTTGACCCCTTACTAGGAGGTGATTTACACCCTATACCATATGTGCCTTTAGTTTTATTGCCTAGGGGTACATTTGAGTAGGTAGCTATCTTTTAAGTCAGACGTTTTTTTTTATAAAACTTAGATGCCTTTTCTACCACTCAATTTACTAGTTGTATTGCCTTTTGCTTTCTTACCTGGGAGGTGTTACACCCTATTTGATTTCTAGTTTGGTTGGGTTTTTGACCTTCTTTCTTAAATCGGTGTTTGAGATTTCTAGGTTGTATTGCTTTTTGCTTTCAATTTTACCTAGGTTTGATTTATAAAAAATCCTATTGCTTTTTTGTTTTCTTTACCTGATTGTATTTGATTTCTATATAGGTTGTATTAGCTTTTGCTAAAAATCTTTTGGAATTTGACCCCTAGGTTACTAGGAGGTGTTTTATACCATTGTCTTCTAGTTTGTATTGCCTAGGGGTATTGCATTTTAGGTAGCTACCGGTGTTTGATTTCTAAGTTGTAGACGTTTTCTTTTTTATTTCTAACTTAGAAAATCTACCACTTTCAATGGGTGTTTGATTTATAGAAAAAGAGGATAAAAATCATTCATGTTTTACCCCTGACCCCTATACTAGGAGGTGTTTACACCCTATACCATATGTCTTCTTTACCTATTGCCTAGGGGTACATTTGAGTAGGTCTATCTTAAATTAAGTCAGACGTTTTCTTTTTTATAAAACTTAGAAAATCTACCACTATTTGACTTTATAGGGATAAAAATCATTTTGACCCTTTCTTTATACTAGGAGGTGTTACTATACCCTAGGTTGTATTGCATTTTTGGCTTTCTTTACCTGGGTATTGATATTCTAGGTTGTATTTGTATTTTTTGCTTTCTTTACCTCGGTATTGATTTCTAGGTTGTATTACTTTTTGCTTTCTTTACCTGGGTAGGCTATTTCTAGGTTGTATTGCTTTTTTGCTTTCTATACCTAGGAGTGTTGATTTCTAATGTATTCTTTTTTTTTAAACTTTGATACCTATTGGTAATTATTTTGCTTTCTTTAATTTGATTTAGGGTAGAAAAAGAGGATAAAAATCATCTTTACCCCTGACCCCTATTTAGGAGGTGTATTATACCATATGTCTTCTAGTTTGTATTGCCTAGGGGTACATTTGAGTAGGTAGCTTCTTAAATTAAGTCAGACTTTTTTTTTTTCTTTACCTCGGGTGTTTAGAAATTCTTCCAGGTTGTATTGCCTTTTGCTTTCTTTACCTGGGTAGAAAAAGAGGATAAAATTCATGTTGACCCCTGACCCCTTACGCTTGTTTACACCTTACTTTACCTGGGTATTTACCTAGTTGTCTTTCTAGTTTGTATTGATTTCTAGGTTGTACATTTGAGTTTCTTTACCTCTAGGTTGATTTCTTAAATTAGTCTGACGTTTTGCTTTTTTATAAAACTTATTTGATTTCTACCACTCAATATTGCCTTTTGCTTTCTTTAAAAGAGGATAAAAATGATTTCTAGGTTGACCCCTATACTAGGAGGTGTTACCACCCTATACCATATGTCTTCTAGGTTGTATTGCCTAGGGGTACATTTGAGTAGGTAGCTATCTTAAATTAAGTCAGACGTTTTCTTTTTTAAACTTAGAAAATCTAGGTTGTATTGCTTTTTGCTTTCTTTACCTGGGAGGATAAATTTCTAGGTTGTATTGCTTTTTGCTTTCTTTACCTGGGATTTGATTTCTAGGTTGTATTGCATATTTTCTAGTTTGTTTACCTAGGTTTTGATTTGAGTAGGTTGTATTCTTTTGCTTTCTTTACCTCAGGTTGTTTTCTAGGTTGTATTCTTTTTTTTTCTTTACCTCTAGATTGATTTCTAGGTTGTATTGGATTTTGTTTCATTTACTAGGGTATTTGATTTCTAGGTTGTATTGCTTTTGTTTTCTTTACCTCGGGTGATTTGATTCTAGGTTGTATTGCCTTTTGTTTTCTTTACCTGGGTATTTGATTTCTAGGTTGTATTGCCTTTTGCTTTCTTTACCTGGGTATTTGATTTTAGGTTGTATTGCCTTTATGCTTTTCTTTACCTGATGGTATTTGATTTCTAGGTTGTATTGCTTTTTGCTTTCTTTACCTCAATTTATATTTCTAGTTGTAAAAATTTTGTTGACCCCTGACCCCTATACTAGGAGGTGTTACACCCTTACCATATGTCTTCTAGTTTGTATTGCCTAGGGGTACATTTGAGTAGGTAGCTATCTTAAATTAAGTCAGACGTTTTCTTTTTTATAAAACTTAGAAAATCTACCACTCAATAACACTATAGAAAAAGAGGATAAAAATCATGTTGACCCCTGACCCCGGAGTTTATACTAGGAGGTGTATTATACCTTTTGCTTTCTTTTACCTCGGGGTATTTGATTTCTAGGTTGTATTGCCTTTTGCTTTCTTTAGGTTTTGATTTCTAGGTTTATTCAAGTTTTTGTTTTCTTTACCTCGGTATTTGATTTCTAGGTTGTACTTTTGCTTTCTTTACCTGGATATTTGATTTCTAGTTGTAAATCTTTTGCTTTCTTTACCTCGCTCATTTTAAATTTCTAGGTTGTATGCTTTTGTAAAACTTTACCTCGGAGGATTTGAATGTTGTATTGCCATTTGACCCCTGACCCCTTTACTAGGAGGTGTTTACACCCTATACCATATGTCTTCTAGTTTGTCTTTGCCTAGGGGTACATTTGAGTCTAGGTTGTAGCTATCTTAAATTAAGTCAGACGTTTTCTTTTTATAAACTTAGAAAATCTACCACTCAATAAGACTATATAGAAAAAGAGGATAAAAATCATGTTGACCCCTGACCTCTATACTAGGAGGTGTTACACCCTATACCATATGTCTTTTAGTTTGTATTGCCTAGGGGTACATTTGAGTAGGTAGCTTCTTAAATTAAGTCAGACGTTTTCTTTTTCGGTAAATTTTAGGTTGTATTGCATTTTGTTTTCTTTACCTCGGTAGTTGAAAAAGTTGATTAAAAAATCATGTTCTTTACCTCGGTATTTATACTAGGTTGTATTGCCTTTTGTTTTCTTTACACCCTATTTGATGTCTTCTAGTTTGTATTGCCTAGGGGTACATTTTTAGTAGGTAGCTATTTATTTAAGTCAGTATTGTTTTTTTGCTTTCTTTAAAACTTAGAAAATCTACCACTCAATCAATAAGACTATATAGAAAAAGAGGATAAAAATCATGTTGACCCCTGACCCCTATACTAGGAGGTGTTACACCCTATACCATATGTCTTCTAGTTTGTATTTATTGCCTAGGGGTACATTTGAGTTTGTTGCTTCTTAAATTAAGTCAGATTTTTTCTTTTTATAAAAACTTAGAAAATCTTTACCACTCGGTAAGACTTATATTTCTAGGATTCATGTTGACTTTTTGACTTTCTTTACTAGGAGGTGTTTGACCCTATACCATAGGTATGTATTTCTAGTTTGTATTTACCTAGGGGTACATTTGAGGTTGTATAGCTTTTCTTTCTTTAGTCAGACGTTTGATTTCTAGGTTTTTTATTAAAACTTAGAAAATCTACCACTCAATAACTACTTATAGAAAAAGAGGATAAAAATCATGTTGACCCCTGACCCCTATACTAGGAGGTTTACACCCTTGTATATGTCTTCTAGTTTTATTGCCTAGGGGTACATTTGAGTAGGTAGCTATCTTAAATTAAGTCAGACGTTTTCTTTTTATATTTAGAAAATCTACCACTCAATAACACTATATAGAAAAAGAGGATAAAAATCATGTTGACCCCTGACCCCTATACTAGGAGGTGTTACACCCTATACCATATGTCTTCTAGTTTGTATTGCCTAGGGGTACATTTGAGTAGGTAGCTATCTTAAATTAAGTCAGACGTTTTCTTTTTATAAAACTTAGAAAATCTACCACTCAATAAGACTTATATAGAAAAAGAGGATAAAAATCATGTTGACCCCTGACCCGGGTTATATTAGGAGGTGTGTTACTTTTTGTTTTCTTTACCATATGTCTTGATTTTCTAGTTTGTATTGCCTAGGGGTACATTTGAGTAGGTAGCTATCTTAAATTAAGTCAGAACGTTTTCTTTTTATAAAACTTAGAAAATCTACCACTCAATAACACTATAGAAAAAGAGGATAAAAATCATGTTGACTTTACCTGACCCCTATACTAGGAGGTGTTACACCCTATACCATATGTCTTCTGGTTTGTATTGCCTAGGGGTACATTTGAGTAGGTTATTTTAAATTAAGTCAGACGTTTTCTTTTTATAAAACTTAGAAAATCTACCACTCAATAACACTATAGAAAAAGAGGATAAAAATCATGTTGACCCCTGACCCCTATACTAGGAGGTGTTACACCCTATACCATATGTCTTCTTTTTGTATTTCCTAGGGGTATTTGATAGGTAGGTTTAAATTGCCTTTCTTTTTTCTTTGAAAACCTCGGTTTTGAAACTTCTTTGTATTGCCTTTTCTTTCTTTACCTGGGATTTTGAAACTAGCATGTAAATTTTGTTTTCTTTAGAAAAAGTGTTTTATTTCTAGGTTGAAAATTGCCTTTTGCTATATTTCATTTACCGCGGATTTGATTCTAGGAGGTGTTTTTTCTATCTTATGTCTTCTAGTTTGTACCTAGGGGTACATTTGAGTAGGTAGCTATCTTTTAAGTCAGACGTTTTTTTTATAAAAACTTAGAAAATCTACCACTCAATAACACTGGGTATAGAAAAAGAGGATAAAAAATCATGTTGACCCCTGACCCCTATACTAGGAGGTGTTACACCCTATACCATATGTCTTCTAGTTTGTATTGCCTAGGGGTACATTTGAGTAGGTAGCTATCTTAAATTAAGTTTTTTTCTTTTTATAAAACTTAGAAAATCTACCACTCAATAACACTATAGAAAAAGAGGATAAAAAAATTTTACCCCTGACCCCTATACTAGGAGGTGCTTTTACACCCTATACCATATGTCTTCTAGTTTGTATTGCCTAGGGGTACATTTGAGTAGGTAGCTACCTCCTATCTTAAATTAAGTCAGACGTTGTATTTCTTTTTTTATAAAACTTAGAAAATCTACCACTCAATATTTGACTATATAGAAAGGTTGATAAAAATCAAAAATTGATGTCTGTTGTAATCTTTTTTTGACCCCTATACTAGGAGGTGTTACACCTATACCATATGTTTCTAGTTTGTATTGCCTAGGGGTACATTTGAGTAGGTAGCTATCCTTAAATTAAGTCAGACGTTTTGTTTTTTATAAAACTTAGAAAATCTACCACTCAATAACACTATTATATAAAAGAGCCTGATAAAAATCATGTTGACCCCTGACCCCTATACTAGGAGGTGTTACACCCTATACCATATGTCTTCTAGTTTGTATTGCCTAGGGGTACATTTGAGTAGGTAGCTATCTTAAATTAAGTCAGACGGTTTTTGATAAAACTTAGTATTGCCTTTACCTTTCAATACCTGGGTATATAGAAAAAGGATAAAAATTCATTTTGACCCCTGACCCCTTTATTTCTAGGTGTATTACACCCTTTATGTCTTCTAGTTTGTACCTAGGGGTACATTTGAGTTTCTACTAGGTTAAATTGTCAGACCTTTTGCTTTTCTTTAAAATTTGATTTCTAGGTTGTATTGCTTTTGTTTTCTTTACCTCGGTAGGTTTGATTCTAGGTTGTAATGCTTTTTGACCCCTTTACCTGGGGCGGTTATTTACTAGGAGGTGTTACACCCTATACCTATGTATTTCTTCTAGTTTGTATTGCCTTTGTTTACATTTGAGTAGGTAGCTATCTTAGGTTAAGTATTGCTTTTTTTCTTTTTTAAAACTTAGAAAATCTACCACTCAATCTACTATAGAAAAAGAGGATAAAAATCTTTGTTGACCCCTGACCCCTGATACTAGGAGGTGTGTTACACCCTATACCATCTGTCTTCGGTAGTTTGTATTGCCTAGGGGTACATTTTTGAGTAGGTAGCTATCTTAAATTAAGATTTCTAGACGTTTTCTTTTTTAAAACTTAGAAAATCTTTACCACTCAATAATTTGATTTATAGAAAAAGAGGATAAAAATTTGTTGACCCCTGACCCCTATTACTAGGAGGTGTGTACCCTTTTGCCATATGTTTCTAGTTTGTATTGCCTAGGGGTACATTTTACCTCGGTAGGTAGCTATCTTAAATTAAGTCAGACGTTTTCTTTTTTTATAAAACTTAGAAAATCTACCACTCAATAACACTATATAGAAAAAGAGGATAAAAATCATGTTTGACCCCTGACCCCTATACTAGGAGGGTTTACACCCTACCATATGATTTCTAGTTTGTATTGCCTAGGGGTACATTTGACCTAGGTAGCTATCTTTTAAGTCAGACTTTTTTTTTTATAAAACTTAGAAAATCTACCACTCAATAAGACTATATAGAAAAAGAGGATAAAAATCTATGTTGATTGCTTTTGACCCCTATACTAGGAGGTGTTGACCCCTATACCTAGGTTGTATTCTAGTTTGTATTGCCTAGGGGTACATTTGAGTAGGTAGCTATCTTAAATTTCAGACGTTTTTTTTTATAAAACTTATTTCTACCACTCAATTGTATTGCTTTTGCTTTCTTTAGGATAAAATCATGGTTGACCCCTGTTACTAGGAGGTGTTTTTTTGCTTTCTTTACCTTATAGAAATTGCCTAGGGGTAAATTTTTTGCTTTCTTTACCTCGGTGTTGATTTCTAGGTTGTATAAAACTTTTTGTTTTCTTTACTACTCGGTGGTTAAGGCTAGGTGTATACTTTCTTTTGTTGGGTCCCATGACCCCTTTACTAGGAGGTGTTTTGATTTCTAGGTTGTATTGCCATATGTCTTCTAGTTTGTATTGCCTAGGGGTACATTTCTAGTATAGCTATCTTAAATTAAGTCAGACGTTTTTTTTTATAAAACTTAGAAAATTTACCACTCAATAAGACTTTATATTGAAAAAGGTTAAAAATCATGTTGACCCCTGACCCCTATACTAGGAGGTGTTACACCCTATACCATATGTCTTCTAGTTTGTATTACCTAGGGGTACATTTCTAGGTAGCTATCTTAAATTAAGTCTTTTGCTTTCTTTACCTGGGTATTTGATTTCTAGGTTGTATTCATTTTGCTTTCTTTACCTTTTTTTTCTTTTTTTACCTCGGGTATTTGATTTCTAGGTTAAAATTGCATTTTTGCTTTCTTTACCTCGGTGTTTGATTTCTAGGTTGTATTGCATTTCTTCTTTTGATTTCTTTACCTGGGTATTTGATTTCTAGGTTGTAAAATTATGTTTGTTTTCTTTCTTTACCTCGGTCTACCCTTTGATTTCTAGGTTGTATTGCTTTTGCTTTCATGTTTACCCCTGACCCCTATTTGATTTCTAGGTTGTATTGCCATATGTTTCTTTTTATTGCCTAGGGGTACATTTGATTTCTAGGTAGTATTATTGCTTAAATTTGTTTTCTTTACCTTTATTAAAACTTAGAAAATCTACCACTTTAACTTTCTTTACCTGGGAGGTTGATTTCTAGGTTGTATTGCCTTTTTGCTTTCTTTACCTGGGTGGTTTGATTTCTAGGTTGTATTGCCTTTTGCTTTCTTTACCTCGGTAGTTTGATTTCTAGGTTGTATTGCCTTTGCTTTTTTTCTTTACCTCGGGGTATTTGATTTTCTAGGTTGTATTGCCTTTTGCTTTCTTTACCTCGGTATTGTTTGATTTCTAGGTTGTATTGCTTTTGCTTTCTTTACCTGGGTTGTTTGATTTCTAGGTTGTTTGCCTTTTGCTTTAAAACTTAGAAAATCTACCACTCAATATTGATTTAGCTTTCTTTAAAAGAGGATTTGAATCTATGTTGTATTGCTTTTGTGCTTTCTTTACCTGGGTTTGATGTTACTAGGTTGTATTGCATTTTGCTTTCTTTACCTGGGTTTTGATTTCTAGGTTGTATTTTTTAGGTAGCTTCTTTACCTCAGACGTTTTTGATTTCTAAACTTGTATTACCACTCAATAAAACTTTCTTTACCTGGGAGGATTGATTTCTAGGTTGTATTGACCCCTTTACTGAGGTTTACACCCCTCGGTACCATATGATTTCTAGGTTGTATTGCCTTTTGCTTTCTTTACCTCGGTATTTGATTTCTAGGTTGTATTTTTTTTTTTTCTTTACCCTAAGGTTGTATAAGTTTGATTTCTAGGTTGTATTGCTTTTTGTAAAACTTTCTTTACCTCGGGTATTTGATTTCTAGGTTGTTTGATAAAATTGCATGTTGACCCCTTTCTTTATACTAGGAGGTTGATTACTAGGTTACCATTGTCTTTTGTTTCTTTACCTAGGTGGTTGATTTCTAGGTTGCTATTAAATTTTGACTTTCTTTACCTTTTTGATAAAACTTAGGTTGTATTGCCTTTTGCTTTCTTAGAAAAAGAGGATTGATTTCTAGGTTGTATTGACTTTTTTACTAGGAGGTTTACCCGGGTACCATTGATTTCTAGGTTGTATTGCCTAGGGCTTTACTTTACCTAGGTTGCTATCTTAAATTAAGTCAGACGCTTTTTTTTTTTTATAAAACTTAGAAAATCTTCTAGACTTTAGGTTGTATTGCCTTTTGTTTTCTTTACCTGGGTGTTTGATTTCTAGGTTGATTGCCTTTTTACCTTTCTTAAACCTCGGTAGGTTTGATTTCTAGGTTGACCCCTTTTGTTTTCTATACCTGGTTATTTGATTTCTAGGTTTTGTATTGCCTTTTTGCTTTCTTTACCTGCGGTATTTGCGATTTCTAGGTTGTATTGCTTTTTGCTTTCTTTACCTGGGTATTTGATTTTCTAGGTTTGTATTTTCCTTTTGCTTTTCCCGCGGTATTTGCGTTCTGGATTGCTTTTTGCTTTCTTTACCTGGGTATTTGATTTCTAGGTTGTATTTTCGTTTTGATTCTAGATTTTTCTTTACCTCGGAGGGTATTGATTTCTACCTGGTATGTGATTTCTAGGTTTTGCCTTTTCTTTACCTGGGTGTTTTGATTTCTAGGTTGTATTGCCTTTTGCTTTCTTTACCTCGGTAGTTTGATTTCTATGTTTGTTATTGCATTTTAGCTTGTCTTACCTCGGCAGGTTGATTTTCTAGGATTAGTATTGCCATTTTGCTTTCTTTACCTCGGTATTTGATTTTCTAGATTGTATTGCATATTGCTTTCTTTACCTAGGAAGGTTGGATTTCAAGGTTGTCTATTGCATTTTTTGCTTTTTTTACCGCTCCGTGTTTTGATTTCTAGGTTGTATTGCATTTTGCTTGTTCTTACCTCGGTAGGTTGATTTTCTAGGTTGTATTGCTTTTGCTTTCTTTACCTCTGAGGTTGATTGTCTAGATGAATATTGCTTTATCTGCTTTCTTTACCTCCGGAGTATTTGATTAGTCTGGGGTGTTTATTGCATTTTTCTTTCTTTACCTCGGAGGTTGTGATTTCTAGTGTTGTATCCTTTTTGCTTTCTAAACCTCGTGTATTTGATTTTCCTAGGTTGTTATTGGCATATTTGTTTCTTTAACCTCGGTGGTGGAATTTCTAGGTATGTATTTGCATTTTGCTTTCTTACCTCGGTATTTGGATGTTCCTATGTTTTGTATGTGCATTTTGCTTTCTTTACCTCGGAGGTTGATTTCTATGTTTTTATTGCTGTTAGATTTCTAACCCGTCGGATTATGATTTCTAGGTGATTATGATAATGGCCTTTTGTTTTCTTACCTCGGAGATTTGAGAATTTCTAGGTATTTGTATTGCATTGTTTAATCAATCTTTACGGAGTAATTGAAATTCTAGGTTGTATTACTTTTTGTATTATTTACCCTCGGTGGTCTGATTTTCTAGTTTGAATTTCCTTTTGCTTTTCTTTACACTGGGTTATTTATTATCTAAGGTTGTAATGCCCTTTTGCTTTCTTTATCTCGAGGTATATGATTTCTATGTTGTATTGCTTTTTGTTTTCCTTTACCTGGGTGGTTGAATCAATGTTTCTATTGCCTTTGTTTTCTTTACTTGGTGTTAGATTCTAGGTTGTAATGCGTATGCTTTCATTAATAGTTCGGTATTTCCGTTTGCTCTCCTTTACTAATGCTTTCGGTTTCTTTACCTCCTGGTGTCTGATTTCTAGTTGTATTGCTTTTTTGTTTTTCTTTACCCTGGTAGGTGGATTTTCTAGGTTGTATTAGCCTATGTTGCTTCCTTTACCTCGGTATTTGATTTCCAGGTTGTATATTCCATTTGTTTACTTTACCTCGGTGTTTGATTTCCTAGGTTGTATTGCTTTTTGTTGTTCATCTTAACCGTGGTTATTCTGAATTTCTATGTTGTAATTGCTTTTTGTTTTCTTTACCTCAGTTATATGAATTTCGAGATTGTAATGCTTTTTGGTTTTTCTTTACCTAGGAGGTATGCATTCAAGGTTCTATTGCTCTTTGTTGTCTTTACCTGGTATTGCTTTCTAGGTGTATTTTTCTTTGCTTTCTTACCGTCGTGTTTGATTTCTAGGTTGTATTGCTTTTTTGCTTTCTTTACCCCCGAGGTATTTGAATTCTAGTTGGTATGCTGCTTTTGTTTTCTTTTACCTGGTCGGAGTTAGATTCTTCTAGAATTGTATTGCTGTTTGGCTTGCTTTATCTCGGAGGTTGATTTCCTAGGTGTATTGCCTTTTTGCATTCTTTACCTGGGTGTTTGAATTTTCTAGGGTGTATTGCCTTTGCTTTCCTTACCTGGGTATTGATTCTAGGTTTGTATTGCCTTTGCTTTCTTTACCCTGGGAGGTTGATTTCTAGGTTGTAATGCCTTTTGCTTTCTCTTACCTCGTGTATACTTGATTTCCAAGTTGTACTTGCTTTTAGTTTCCTTTACTCTGGGTTATTTGATTTCTAGATTGTATTGCTTTTTGTTTTCTTTACCTTCGGTATTTGATTCTAGAGGTTGGTATTGCTTTTTGTTTTTCTTACCTAGGGAGTTTGGATTTCTAGGTTGTATTTTGCTTTTTGTTTTCTTAACGCTGGTGTTTGAATTTCTAGGTTGTATTGCCTTTTGCCTTTCTTTAACCTCGGAGGTTTGATTTGCTAGTTGTATTGCTTTTGGCTTTCTTTAACCTAGGGTATTTGATTTCTAGGGTTGGGTTTCCTTTTGCTTTCTTCTTTACCTCAGTGTTTGATTTCTAGGTTGTATTGCTTTTTGTTTTCTATACCTCGTTGTTTGATTTCTAGGTTGTATTGCATTTTGCTTTCCTTTAACTCTGGGTTGTTTGATTTCTCAGGTTTGTATTGCCTTTTGCTTTATCTCTACATAGGTATTTGATTTCTAGGTTGTATTGCTTTTTGCGTTCGTTACTCCTCGTATTTGATTTCAGGTTTTATTGCATTTTTCTTCTTTACCCTCGGAGGTTGATTTCTATGTTTTTTTATTGCTGTTTGTTTTCTTTACCTCGAGGTTTGATTTCTATGGGGAGGTTGGTATTGCCTTTTAGCTTTCTTTACCTGGTGGTTTGATTTCTAGGTTGTATTGCCTTTTGGCTTCTGTTAACCCCCTGAGGTTGATTTCTAGGTTGTATTGCTTTTTGGCTTTCATTTACCTGGGGTATTTGAATTTCCTAGGATGGTTCATTTATGCTTTCTTTACCTCGGTGTTTGGATTTCTAAGGTTTGTATAGCTTTTGTTTTCTTTACCTCGGTGTTTGATTTCTTTTCTAGGTTGTATTGCGTTTTTGTTTTCTTTACCTGGTGTTTGATTTCTAGGGTTGTATTGCCTTTTGCTTTCTTTACCTCGGTAATTGATTTCTAGGTTGTATTGCATTTTGCATTCCTTACCTCGAGGTTGATTTGCTAGGTTATATTGCCATGTTGCTTTCTTTACCTCGTGTAATTTGATTTCTATAGGTTGTATTGCATATTGCTTTCTTTACCTCGGAGGTGGATTTCTAGCTTTGTAATTTGCAATTTTGCTTTCTTTACCTCGGAGGTTGATTTGCTAGTGTTGTATTGCATTTTGCTTTCTTTAACCTCGAGGTTGGATTTCTAGGTTGTATTGCATTTTTGCTTTTCTATACCTCGGAGGTTTGAAATTTCTAGGTTGTATTGCTTTTTGCTTTCTTGACCTCGGAGGTTGATTTCTAGGTTTGTATTGCATTTTTGAGTTTCTTTACCTCGGCGTATGTTGATTTCTAGGTTGTATGCATTTTGCTTTCTTTACCTCGGTAATTTGATTTCTAGGTTGTATTGCATATTCTTTCTTTACCTCCAGGAGGTTGTATTTCTTAGTTGTATTGCATTTTGCTTTCTGAGGTTTTACCTCGGAGTTGATTTCTAGGTTGTATTGCATTTTTGCTTTCTTTACCTCGGAGGTTGATTTCTAGGTTGTATTGCATTTTGCCTTTCTGTTTTCTTTACGCGGTGTGTTTGATTTCTAGGTTGTATTGCTTTTTGTTTTTCTTTACCTCGGTATTTGATTTCTAGGTTGTATTGCATTTTTTTTTCTTTAGCCTCGTTTGGTTGATTTTTCTAGGTTGTATTGCCTTTTGCTTTCTGGATCCTCGGTGTTTGATTTCTAGGTTTTGTATTGCCTTTTGCTTTCTCTTACCTCGGTATTTGATTTCTAGGTTGTATTGCCTTTTGCTTTTCTTTACCTGGGTATTTGATTTCTTGTATTGCTTTTGCTTTTCTTTACCGGGGTATTTGATTTCTAGGTTGTATTGCCCTTTTGCTTTCTTTACCTCGGGGGTATTTGATTTCTAGGTTGTATTGCCTTTTTGTTTTTCTTTACCTCGGTATTTGATTTCTAGGTTGTATTGCTTTTTGTTTTCTTTACCTCGGTGGGTTGATTTCTAGGTTGTATTGCTTTTTGTTTTCTTTTACCTCGGAGGTTTGATTTCTAGGTTGTATTGCCTTTTGTTTTCTTTACCTGGGTGTTTGATTTCTAGGTTGTATTGCCTTTTGCTTTCTTTACCTGGGTGTATTTGATTTCTAGGTTGTATTGCCTTTTGCTTTCTTTACCTGGGTATTTGATTTCTAGGTTGTATTGCCTTTTGCTTTCTTTACCTGGGTATTTGATTTCTAGGTTGTATTTCCTTTTGCTTTCTTTACCTCGGTATTTGATTTCTAGGTTGTATTGCTTTTTGCTTTCTTTACCTCGGTGTTTGATTTCTAGGTTGTATTGCTTTTTGCTTTCTTTTACCTCGGTATTTGATTTCTAGGTTGTATTGCCTTTTGTTTTCTTTACCTGGGTGTTTTGATTTCTAGGTTGTATTGCTTTTTGCTTTCTTTACCTCGGTATATTTGATTTCTAGATTGTATTGCTGTTTGCTTTCTTTACCTCGGAGGTTTGATTTCTAGGTTTTTGCTTTTTGCTTTCTTTACCTGGTGTATTTGATTTCTAGGTTGTATTGCCTTTTGCTTTCTTTACCTCGGTATTTGATTTCTAGGTTGTATTGCTTTTTGCTTTCTTTACCTCGGTATTTGATTTCTAGGTTGTATTGCTTTTTGTTTTCTTTACCTGGGTATTTGATTTCTAGGTTGTATTGCTTTTTGTTTTCTTTACCTCGGTATTTGATTTCTAGGTTGTATTGCATTTTGCTTTCTTTACCTCGGAGGTTGATTTCTAGGTTGTATTGCCTTTTGCTTTCTTTACCTGGGTATTTGATTTCTAGGTTGTATTGCCTTTTGCTTTCTTTACCTGGGTATTTGATTTCTAGGTTGTATTGCCTTTTGCTTTCTTTACCTCGGGTATTTGATTTCTAGGTTGTATTGCTTTTTGCTTTCTTTACCTGGGTATTTGATTTCTAGGTTGTATTGCTTTTTGTTTTCTTTACCTCGGTGTTTGATTTCTAGGTTGTATTGCTTTTTGTTTTCTTTACCTCGGTGTTTGATTTCTAGGTTGTATTGCCTTTGTTTTCTTTACCTGGGTTTTGATTTCTAGGTTGTATTGCCTTTTGCTTTCTTTACCTGGGAGGTTTGATTTCTAGGTTGTATTGCCTTTTGCTTTCTTTACCTCGGTATTTGATTTCTAGGTTGTATTGCTTTTGCTTTCTTTACCTCGGAGGTTGATTTCTAGGTTGTATTGCTTTTTGCTTTCTTTACCTCGGTATTTGATTTCTAGGTTGTATTGCATTTTGTTTTCTTTACCTCGGAGGTTTGATTTCTAGGTTGTATTGCTTTTTGCTTTCTTTACCTCGGTATTTGATTTCTAGGTTGTATTGCTTTTGTTTTCTTTACCTCGGTATTTGATTTCTAGGTTGTATTGCATTTTGCTTTCTTTACCTCGGATTTGATTTTCTAGGTTGTATTGCCTTTTGCTTTCTTTACCTGGGTATTTGATTTCTAGGTTGTATTGCTTTTGCTTTCTTTACCTCGGTAGTTGATTTCTAGGTTGTATTGCCTTTTGCTTTCTTTACCTCGGTGTTTTGATTTCTAGTATTGTATTGCCTTTTGCTTTCTTTACCTGGGTATTTGATTTCTAGGTTGTATTGCCTTTTGCTTTCTTTACCTGGGTATTTGATTTCTAGGTTGTATTTCCTTTTGCTTTCTTTACCTGGGTATTTGATTTCTAGGTTGTAATGCTTTTTGTTTTCTTTACCTCGGTGTTTGATTTCTAGGTTGTATTGCCTTTTGTTTTCTTTACCTCGGTATTTGATTTCTAGGTTGTATTGCCTTTTGTTTTCTTTACCTCGGTGTTTGATTTCTAGGTTGTATTGCTTTTGCTTTTCTTTACCTCGGTATTTGATTTCTAGGTTGTATTGCCTTTTGTTTTCTTTACCTCGGGGTTTGATTTCAGGTTGTATTGCTTTTGCTTTCTTTACCTGGGTAGGTTGATTTCTAGGTTGTATTGCCTTTTTGCTTTCTTTACCTCGGGGTTTGATTTCTAGGTTGTATTGCTTTTGCTTTCTTTACCTCGGTATTTGATTTCTAGGTTGTATTGCTTTTGCTTTCTTTACCTCGGTATTTGATTTCTAGGTTGTATTGCTTTTTGTTTTCTTTACCTCGGTATAGGTTGATTTCTAGGTTGTATTGCTTTTTGTTTTCTTTACCTCGGTATTTGATTTCTAGGTTGTATTGCCTTTTGCTTTCTTTACCTCGGTGGTTGATTTCTAGGTTGTATTGCCTTTTGCTTTCTTTACCTCGGTATTTGATTTCTAGGTTGTATTGCCTTTTGCTTTCTTTACCTGGGTGTTTGATTTCTAGGTTGTATTGCCTTTTGCTTTCTTTACCTCGGTAGGTTTGATTTCTAGGTTGTATTGCTTTTTTGTTTTCTTTACCTGGGTATTTGATTTCTAGGTTGTATTGCTTTTTGTTTTCTTTACCTCGGGTGTTTGATTTCTAGGTTGTATTGCTTTTTGTTTTCTTTACCTCGGGGTTTGATTTCTAGGTTGTATTGCCTTTTGTTTTCTTTACCTCGGTAGGTTGATTTCTAGGTTGTATTGCCTTTTGCTTTCTTTACCTCGGTATTTGATTTCTAGGTTGTATTGCCTTTTGCTTTCTTTACCTCGGTAGGTTGATTTCTAGGTTGTATTGCCTTTTGCTTTCTTTACCTCGGTGTTTGATTTCTAGGTTGTATTGCCTTTTGTTTTTCTTTACCTCGGTATTTGATTTCTAGGTTGTATTGCTTTTTGCTTTCTTTACCTCGGAGGTTTGATTTCTAGGTTGTATTGCCTTTTGCTTTCTTTACCTCGGTATTTGATTTCTAGGTTGTATTGCCTTTTGCTTTCTTTACCTGGGTATTTGATTTCTAGGTTGTATTGCCTTTTGCTTTCTTTACCTGGGTATTTGATTTCTAGGTTGTATTGCTTTTTGCTTTCTTTACCTCGGTATTTGATTTCTAGGTTGTATTGCTTTTTGTTTTCTTTACCTGGGTATTTGATTTCTAGGTTGTATTGCTTTTTGTTTTCTTTACCTCGGTATTTGATTTCTAGGTTGTATTGCTTTTTGTTTTCTTTACCTCGGAGGTTTGATTTCTAGGTTGTATTGCCTTTTGCTTTCTTTACCTCGGTATTTGATTTCTAGGTTGTATTGCCTTTTGCTTTCTTTACTCGGGGTTTTGATTTCTAGGTTGTATTGCCTTTTGCTTTCTTTACCTCGGAGGTTTGATTTCTAGGTTGTATTGCTTTTTGCTTTCTTTACCTGGGTATTTGATTTCTAGGTTGTATTGCCTTTTGTTTTCTTTACCTCGGAGGTTTGATTTCTAGGTTGTATTGCTTTTTGCTTTCTTTACCTCGGTGTTTGATTTCTAGGTTGTATTGCCTTTTGTTTTCTTTACCTCGGTGTTTGATTTCTAGGTTGTATTGCCTTTTGCTTTCTTTACCTCGGTATTTGATTTCTAGGTTGTATTGCTTTTGCTTTTCTTTACCTCGGAGGTTGATTTCTAGGTTGTATTGCATTTTGCTTTCTTTACCTCGGAGGTTGATTTCTAGGTTGTATTGCTTTTTGCTTTCTTTACCTCGGTATTTGATTTCTAGGTTGTATTGCATTTTGCTTTCTTTACCTCGGAGGTTGATTTCTAGGTTGTATTGCATTTTGCTTTCTTTACCTCGGATTTGATTTCTAGGTTGTATTGCATTTTGCTTTCTTTACCTCGGAGGTTGATTTCTAGGTTGTATTGCATTTTGCTTTCTTTACCTCGGAGGTTGATTTCTAGGTTGTATTTGTGTTTTGCTTTCTTTACCTACCGAGGTATTTGATTTCTAGGTTGTATTGCATTTTGCTTTCTTTACCTCGGAGGTTGATTTCTAGGTTGTATTGCCTTTTGCTTTTCTTTACCTCGGTTTTGATTTCTAGGTTGTATTGCTTTTTGCTTTCTTTACCTCGGTATTTGATTTCTAGGTTGTATTGCCTTTTGCTTTCTTTACCTCGGTGTTTGATTTCTAGGTTGTATTGCTTTTGCTTTCTTTACCTCGGGTGTTTGATTTCTAGGTTGTATTGCCTTTTGCTTTCTTTACCTCGGTGTTTGATTTCTAGGTTGTATTGCCTTTTGCTTTCTTTACCTCGGTATTTGATTTCTAGGTTGTATTGCCTTTTGCTTTCTTTACCTCGGTGTTTGATTTCTAGGTTGTATTGCCTTTTGCTTTCTTTACCTCGGTATTTGATTTCTAGGTTGTATTGCCTTTTGCTTTCTTTACCTCGGTGTTTGATTTCTAGGTTGTATTGCTTTTTGTTTTCTTTACCTCGGTGTTTGATTTCTAGGTTGTATTGCCTTTTGTTTCTTTACCTCGGTATTTGATTTCTAGGTTGTATTGCTTTTGTTTCTTTACCTGGGTGGTTGATTTCTAGGTTGTATTGCTTTTGCTTTCTTTACCTCGGTATTTGATTTCTAGGTTGTATTGCCTTTTGCTTTCTTTACCTCGGTATTTGATTTCTAGGTTGTATTGCCTTTTGCTTTCTTTACCTGGGTATTTGATTTCTAGGTTGTATTGCTTTTTGCTTTCTTTACCTGGGTATTTGATTTCTAGGTTGTATTGCCTTTTGCTTTCTTTACCTCGGGTTTTGATTTCTAGGTTGTATTGCCTTTTTGTTTTCTTTACCTGGTGTATTTGATTTCTAGGTTGTATTGCTTTTGTTTTCTTTACCTCGGTATTTGATTTCTAGGTTGTATTGCTTTTGCTTTCTTTACCTCGGAGGTTGATTTCTAGGTTGTATTGCCTTTTGCTTTCTTTACCTGGGTGTTTGATTTCTAGGTTGTATTGCCTTTTGCTTTCTTTACCTCGGTATTTGATTTCTAGGTTGTATTGCCTTTTGCTTTCTTTACCTCGGTGGTTGATTTCTAGGTTGTATTGCTTTTTGTTTTCTTTACCTCGGTATTTGATTTCTAGGTTGTATTGCTTTTTGTTTTCTTTACCTCGGTATTTGATTTCTAGATTGTATTGCCTTTTGCTTTCTTTACCTCGGTATTTGATTTCTAGGTTGTATTGCTTTTTGCTTTCTTTACCTCGGTATTTGATTTCTAGGTTGTATTGCCTTTTGCTTTCTTTACCTGGGTATTTGATTTCTAGGTTGTATTGCCTTTTGCTTTCTTTACCTCGGAGGTTGATTTCTAGGTTGTATTGCTTTTTGCTTTCTTTACCTGGGTATTTGATTTCTAGGTTGTAGCCTTTTGTTTCTTTACCTGGTTTGATTTTTTGCTTTCTTTACCTCGGTATTTGATTTCTAGGTTGTATTGCTTTTGCTTTCTTTACCTCGGGTTTGATTTCTAGGTTGTATTGCCTTTTGCTTTCTTTACCTCGGTATTTGATTTCTAGGTTGTATTGCCTTTTGTTTTCTTTACCTCGGAGGTTTGATTTCTAGGTTGTATTGCCTTTTGCTTTCTTTACCTGGGTGTTTGATTTCTAGGTTGTATTGCCTTTTGCTTTCTTTACCTCGGAGTTTGATTTCTAGGTTGTATTGCCTTTTGCTTTCTTTACCTCGGATTTGATTTCTAGGTTGTATTGCCTTTTGCTTTCTTTACCTCGGTGTTGATTTCTAGGTTGTATTGCTTTTGCTTTCTTTACCTCGGGTATTTGATTTCTAGGTTGTATTGCTTTTTGCTTTCTTTACCTCGGAGTTTGATTTCTAGGTTGTATTGCCTTTTGCTTTCTTTACCTCGGTATTTGATTTCTAGGTTGTATTGCATTTTGCTTTCTTTACCTCGGTTTTGATTTCTAGGTTGTATTGCTTTTGCTTTCTTTACCTCGGTATTTGATTTCTAGGTTGTATTGCTTTTTCTTTCTTTACCTCGGGTATTTGATTTCTAGGTTGTATTGCATTTTGCTTTCTTTACCTCGGAGGTTGATTTCTAGGTTGTATTGCATTTTGCTTTCTTTACCTCGGTATTTGATTTCTAGGTTGTATTGCCTTTTGCTTTCTTTACCTCGGTGTTTGATTTCTAGGTTGTATTGCCTTTTGCTTTCTTTACCTCGGTGTTTGATTTCTAGGTTGTATTGCCTTTTGCTTTCTTTACCTCGGTGTTTGATTTCTAGGTTGTATTGCCTTTTGCTTTCTTTACCTCGGGTGTTTGATTTCTAGGTTGTATTGCCTTTTGCTTTCTTTACCTCGGTTTTGATTTCTAGGTTGTATTGCTTTTGTTTTCTTTACCTCGGGTTGATTTCTAGGTTGTATTGCCTTTTGCTTTCTTTACCTCGGTGTTTGATTTCTAGGTTGTATTGCCTTTTGTTTTCTTTACCTCGGTATTTGATTTCTAGGTTGTATTGCCTTTTGCTTTCTTTACCTCGGTTTTGATTTCTAGGTTGTATTGCTTTTTGTTTTCTTTACCTCGGTGTTTGATTTCTAGGTTGTATTGCCTTTTGCTTTCTTTACCTCGGTGTTTGATTTCTAGGTTGTATTGCCTTTTGCTTTCTTTACCTGGGTATTTGATTTCTAGGTTGTATTGCCTTTTGCTTTCTTTACCTCGGTATTTGATTTCTAGGTTGTATTGCCTTTTGCTTTCTTTACCTCGGGGTTTGATTTCTAGGTTGTATTGCCTTTTGCTTTCTTTACCTCGGTATTTGATTTCTAGGTTGTATTGCTTTTTGTTTTCTTTACCTGGGTATTTGATTTCTAGGTTGTATTGCTTTTTGTTTTCTTTACCTCGGTATTTGATTTCTAGGTTGTATTGCCTTTTGCTTTCTTTACCTCGGTATTTGATTTCTAGGTTGTATTGCCTTT
The DNA here is from genome assembly GCF_041381155.1 of Argopecten irradians. Classification (NCBI taxonomy): domain Eukaryota; kingdom Metazoa; phylum Mollusca; class Bivalvia; order Pectinida; family Pectinidae; genus Argopecten; species Argopecten irradians. Next base: position 4,980,754 of record NC_091144.1, read on the forward strand.
TGCTTTCTTTACCTCGGTATTTGATTTCTAGGTTGTATTGCCTTTTGCTTTCTTTACCTCGGTGTTTGATTTCTAGGTTGTATTGCCTTTTGCTTTCTTTACCTCGGTGTTTGATTTCTAGGTTGTATTGCCTTTTGTTTTCTTTACCTCGGTGTTTGATTTCTAGGTTGTATTGCCTTTTGCTTTCTTTACCTCGGTGTTTGATTTCTAGGTTGTATTGCCTTTTGCTTTCTTTACCTCGGAGGTTGATTTCTAGGTTGTATTGCCTTTTGCTTTCTTTACCTCGGTGTTTGATTTCTAGGTTGTATTGCCTTTTGCTTTCTTTACCTCGGTATTTGATTTCTAGGTTGTATTGCCTTTTGCTTTCTTTACCTCGGAGGTTGATTTCTAGGTTGTATTGCCTTTTGCTTTCTTTACCTGGGTATTTGATTTCTAGGTTGTATTGCTTTTTGCTTTCTTTACCTCGGTATTTGATTTCTAGGTTGTATTGCTTTTGTTTTCTTTACCTGGGTATTTGATTTCTAGGTTGGGTTTCCTTTTGCTTTCTTTACCTCGGTGTTTGATTTCTAGGTTGTATTGCTTTTTGTTTTCTTTACCTCGGTGTTTGATTTCTAGGTTGTATTGCTTTTTGTTTTCTTTACCTGGGTGTTTGATTTCTAGGTTGTATTGCCTTTTGCTTTCTTTACCTCGGTATTTGATTTCTAGGTTGTATTGCCTTTTGCTTTCTTTTGATTTCTAGGTTGTATTCTTTTGTTTCTTTACCTCGGTGTTTGATTTCTAGGTTGTATTGCCTTTTGCTTTCTTTACCTCGGTATTTGATTTCTAGGTTGTATTGCCTTTTGTTTTCTTTACCTCGGTGTTTGATTTCTAGGTTGTATTGCTTTTTGTTTTCTTTACCTCGGTGTTTGATTTCTAGGTTGTATTGCCTTTTGCTTTCTTTACCTCGGTGTTTGATTTCTAGGTTGTATTGCCTTTTGCTTTCTTTACCTCGGTATTTGATTTCTAGGTTGTATTGCCTTTTGCTTTCTTTACCTCGGATTTGATTTCTAGGTTGTATTGCCTTTTGTTCTTTCTTTACCTCGGTGTTTGATTTCTAGGTTGTATTGCCTTTTGCTTTCTTTACCTCGGTATTTGATTTCTAGGTTGTATTGCTTTTGCTTTCTTTACCTCGGGTATTTGATTTCTAGGTTGTATTGCTTTTGCTTTCTTTACCTCGGTATTTGATTTCTAGGTTGTATTGCCTTTTGCTTTCTTTACCTCGGTATTTGATTTCTAGGTTGTATTGCTTTTTGCTTTCTTTACCTGGGTGTTTGATTTCTAGGTTGTATTGCCTTTTGCTTTCTTTACCTCGGTATTTGATTTCTAGGTTGTATTGCCTTTTGCTTTCTTTACCTGGGTATTTGATTTCTAGGTTGTATTTTCTTTTGCTTTCTTTACCTCGGTATTTGATTTCTAGGTTGTATTGCTTTTTGCTTTCTTTACCTGGGTATTTGATTTCTAGGTTGTATTGCTTTTTGCTTTCTTTACCTCGGTATTTGATTTCTAGGTTGTATTGCTTTTTGCTTTCTTTACCTGGGTATTTGATTTCTAGGTTGTATTGCCTTTTGCTTTCTTTACCTCGGAGGTTGATTTCTAGGTTGTATTGCTTTTTGCTTTCTTTACCTCGGTATTTGATTTCTAGGTTGTATTGCCTTTTGCTTTCTTTACCTCGGGTATTTGATTTCTAGGTTGTATTGCCTTTTGTTTTCTCTTTACCTCGGTATTTGATTTCTAGGTTGTATTGCCTTTTGCTTTCTTTACCTCGGTTTTGATTTCTAGGTTGTATTGCCTTTTGCTTTCTTTACCTCGGTGTTTGATTTCTAGGTTGTATTGCCTTTTGTTTTCTTTACCTCGGTGTTTGATTTCTAGGTTGTATTGCCTTTTGCTTTCTTTACCTCGGTATTTGATTTCTAGGTTGTATTGCCTTTTGCTTTCTTTACCTCGGTATTTGATTTCTAGGTTGTATTGCTTTTGCTTTCTTTACCTCGGTATTTGATTTCTAGGTTGTATTGCTTTTTGTTTTCTTTACCTGGGTATTTGATTTCTAGGTTGTATTGCTTTTTGTTTTCTTTACCTCGGTATTTGATTTCTAGATTGTATTGCTTTTTGTTTTCTTTACCTCGGAGGTTGATTTCTAGGTTGTATTGCCTTTTGCTTTCTTTACCTGGGTATTTGATTTCTAGGTTGTATTGCCTTTTGCTTTCTTTACCTGGGTATTTGATTTCTAGGTTGTATTGCCTTTTGCTTTCTTTACCTGGGTATTTGATTTCTAGGTTGTATTGCCTTTTGCTTTCTTTACCTCGGTATTTGATTTCTAGGTTGTATTGCTTTTTGTTTTCTTTACCTGGGTATTTGATTTCTAGGTTGTATTGCCTTTTTGTTTTCTTTACCTCGGTATTTGATTTCTAGGTTGTATTGCTTTTTGTTTTCTTTACCTCGGTGTTTGATTTCTAGGTTGTATTGCCTTTTGTTTTCTTTACCTGGGTGGTTTGATTTCTAGGTTGTATTGCCTTTTGCTTTCTTTACCTGGGTATTTGATTTCTAGGTTGTATTGCTTTTTGCTTTCTTTACCTGGGTATTTGATTTCTAGGTTGTATTGCCTTTTGCTTTCTTTACCTCGGTATTTGATTTCTAGGTTGTATTGCTTTTTGTTTTCTTTACCTGGGTGTTTGATTTCTAGGTTGTATTGCTTTTTGTTTTCTTTACCTGGGTATTTGATTTCTAGGTTGTATTGCTTTTTGTTTTCTTTACCTCGGTATTTGATTTCTAGGTTGTATTGCCTTTTGCTTTCTTTACCTCGGAGGTTGATTTCTAGGTTGTATTGCCTTTTGCTTTCTTTACCTCGGTATTTGATTTCTAGGTTGTATTGCCTTTTGTTTTCTTTACCTCGGTGTTTGATTTCTAGGTTGTATTGCCTTTTGCTTTCTTTACCTCGGTATTTGATTTCTAGGTTGTATTGCTTTTTGCTTTCTTTACCTCGGTATTTGATTTCTAGGTTGTATTGCTTTTGCTTTCTTTACCTCGGTGTTTGATTTCTAGGTTGTATTTTTTTTGCTTTCTTTACCTCGGGTGTTTGATTTCTAGGTTGTATTGCTTTTTGCTTTCTTTACCTCGGTGTTTGATTTCTAGGTTGTATTGCTTTTGCTTTCTTTACCTCGGGTATTTGATTTCTAGGTTGTATTGCTTTTGCTTTCTTTACCTCGGTATTTGATTTCTAGGTTGTATTGCTTTTGCTTTCTTTACCTGGTTTTGATTTCTAGGTTGTATTGCATTTTGCTTTCTTTACCTCGTTTGATTTCTAGGTTGTATTGCATTTTGCTTTCTTTACCTCGGTATTTGATTTCTAGGTTGTATTGCCTTTTGCTTTCTTTACCTCGGTATTTGATTTCTAGGTTGTATTGCCTTTTGCTTTCTTTACCTCGGTGTTTGATTTCTAGGTTGTATTGCCTTTTGCTTTCTTTACCTCGGTGTTTGATTTCTAGGTTGTATTGCCTTTTGTTTTCTTTACCTCGGAGGTTGATTTCTAGGTTGTATTGCCTTTTGCTTTCTTTACCTCGGTGTTTGATTTCTAGGTTGTATTGCCTTTTGCTTTCTTTACCTCGGTGTTTGATTTCTAGGTTGTATTGCCTTTTGCTTTCTTTACCTCGGTGTTTGATTTCTAGGTTGTATTGCCTTTTGTTTTCTTTACCTCGGTGTTTGATTTCTAGGTTGTATTGCCTTTTGCTTTCTTTACCTCGGTGTTTGATTTCTAGGTTGTATTGCCTTTTGCTTTCTTTACCTCGGTGTTTGATTTCTAGGTTGTATTGCCTTTTGTTTTCTTTACCTCGGTATTTGATTTCCAGGTTGTATTGCCTTTTGCTTTCTTTACCTCGGTGTTTGATTTCTAGGTTGTATTGCCTTTTGTTTTCTTTACCTCGGTATTTGATTTCCAGGTTGTATTGCCTTTTGTTTTCTTTACCTCGGTTGTTTGATTTCTAGGTTGTATTGCCTTTTGTTTTCTTTACCCGGTGTTTGATTTCTAGGTTGTATTGCTTTTTGTTTTCTTTTACCTCGGTATTTGATTTCTAGGTTGTATTGCCTTTTGCTTTCTTTACCTGGGTGTTTGATTTCTAGGTTGTATTGCCTTTTGCTTTCTTTACCTCGGTGTTTGATTTCTAGGTTGTATTGCCTTTTGCTTTCTTTACCTCAGTATTTGATTTCCAGGTTGTGTTACCTTTTGCTTTCTTTACCTCGGTGTTTGATTTCTAGGTTGTAATGCCTTTTGCTTTCTTTACCTGGGTGTTTGATTTCTAGGTTGTATTGCCTTTTGCTTTCTTTACCTCGGTGTTTGATTTCTAGGTTGTAGTGCCTTTTGTTTTCTTTACCTTGTTGTTTGATTTCTAGGTTGTATTGCCTTTTGCTTTCTTTACCTCGGTATTTGATTTCTAGGTTGTATTGCCTTTTGCTTTCTGTACCTCGTTGTTTGATTTCTAGGTTGTATTGCCTTTTGCTTTCTTTACCTCGGTGTTTGATTTCTAGGTTGTATTGCCTTTTGTTTTCTTTACCTCGTTGTTTGATTTCTAGGTTGTATTGCCTTTTGCTTTCTGTACCTCGGTGTTTGATTTCTAGGTTGTATTATCTTTTCTTTTCTCCATTCCTACAATTGACAGATTTTTTTGTCTTTATTTTGATTGCGAAGCAGGCACTGTTGTTCATCCATGCCGTGTGAAACTTTTTAGAAGTAGCTTTACACTCTGGTACGTTTTCTTTGATTTCTTGATTGATTGTATCGGTAAAGCGTTCCCAAGTCTCCTCCACAGAGTCACAAATAATAGTGTCCCACTCTTCATTACCAGGTTTAGCCTGATGTTTTTATAGGTTACTTTGTTGTAGTTAAGCTTAGGGGCTGTTGTTGTTGGTTCACTGTAAAACCTTCAGTTAAAGTTTATAGTGGCGTGGTCACTGTTGCCTCTATTGGGGTATTATTTCAAGGTTGTAGGTCATGTTGGCCTCGTTGTTAAATACCAGATCAAGAATGTATGGGTCCTCATTTCTTGTTACTCTTACTGGAGTGTTTATATGCTGGTATTATGAATTTTAACACTGGATGGTTTTCACGTTTGGCTGTGGTTTCATTTTCCCAGTTGATATGCTTGATATTGAAATCCCCAACACTCACTACATGGGTGTAGCTATAACAGATATTACGGATTTTTTTAATCTTTTGTATAAAGTTGTTATATACGATTGTAGTTGATTGTATTGTTGGACATGGTTAATGGTTCGTCAGGTACAGGTAGTCTTTATTTGTTGGGTCAGCATAACTTCTTTGTATGTGTAGAGTTGTAGTTTGTGATTGATGATTGACTCTGTTTTTGTGAAACTTTATTTTGTTGTACTGCACATGAAAATAAAGTCATGGCTGATATCCTTTGGACGGCCTTAACGTATTTATGCGTCATTATGCATTTGCCCCTTTTCATACACCCTTCTGGAGCCCCACTGAGACCCTTAAAAACTAAATACGAGTTGTTGTTTTTTTTAAATGGGATGTTCATTACTATATAACATGTCAATATCGATTCGATCAATGCAATAGTGACGTCACAAATCACCTTTGAACGAGCCCAAATAAGCAAAAAATTCAGGTCTGAAATCCGGATTTTAGTGGGTGACCGGAAACCTGCCGTTGTGAGCTTAATTATCAAGATACATATATGCAGATGGTCTTCAACGATAGAAGATATCAAAGTAAGAGAAAATAGAGAGATAAAGAAAAGAAGGGAAAATAACACCGATTTAAAAAAAACAAGTCCCACGCGCCGGTTTCTGACTCTCATGACCCAGAGGGACGATGGTCCCAAACCACGGATGACCATATTTGTAAAAGTATTTAAATGAGTATTTGAGAGACTGTATCTCATTGGTGGACCAATCAAAAAACTACAGTACCCGCTTCCGGTTTTGAATAACATCGATCGCCGCCATATTGCCTACGCTTCGTAGTATGCCTAGACTGAGGATAGCATCATAACGTCTTACGTTATGCCAGAAGCCATGCCTGTATCAACAGCTAGCCAAACATTAAGCCGTTGAACAGAGGTAAGCGAATGAAACAGTATTTCGAAATCCCTGCGATGTACTGTACAGTTAAGGGACAAGTACAAATGTACCTGTCTCTATACTGTTGTTTTCCTCAAAAAAATAAAATGGACGAAAATTTACCTATGAAAGATGTTGAATATCAATGTTTAATGACACTGCTACATGTATACCAAGTAGGTCTCATGTCTATGTAAGCCTTAAAACTGACAATGCAAGTTAAAAACCAAGCATTTGAAATTAAAAAAATATATATATCTAATGATTCATGAAATACTTTTCGAAAATTATTTCTGAGAGTGTCCAATCCAAGGTAGTGGCAGCCATTTTCTTTTTGCTCTGCTTAAATTAGTTACCTTCACTGGCCAACCCACTATATAAAGCACGGGACTTGACACACGTGCGTCTAGCCCGAGAGACTCTGGCCCCAACACCAGACTTGGACATTATGGCAGATAGATGTCTGGCGTAGGGCCAGAGCACAGTAGTACTCGAAAACCTGGAATAAGCCGACACCGTTTGGTATCGGGTCAGGTCATCTCCGATTCAGACAGTTTTGTAAACATTACCGCCGAGAAGCGTCCCTTACTTTGGTCTTTTCAACAAATGAATATTTTTTCTACCCGTACCAATCCATTTTACCACGCATGCACCTCATATTATCTCAATACAGTAGCTTCTTTTCCGCAGTTTGAAATATCCCTCCTCGCCATTGCCATTTTCTCATATTATGCAAAGCTACTGTATTGAGATGATATGAGATGCATGCATGGTAAAATGGATTGGTATGGATAGAAAAAATATTCATTTGTTGAAAAGACGAAGGAAATGGACGCGTCTCGGCGGTAATGTTTTGTAAGCAGTCTGAATCGGAGATGGGCTTATTCCAGGTTTTTTGAGTACTACTGCGCTCTGGCCCTACGCCAGACATCTATCTGTCATAATGTCTAAGTCTGATGTCAGGGCCAGAGTATCTCGGGCTATTACGTGCGTCATTCTAAACATATCTTGTCTCAGGTACACATGCCCCTATATTGCAAATAACAATGTCAAACTGAAAATAAACACTGCACTCACCTGGCAAGGTTTAATCATATAGTGAAGTAATACATGAATGTGTTGTCAGCTAGATCTCAAATGGGCCATATTCACATACCATGTGATACCTGATAACGCACGTGATACCCGATAACCCACGTGATACCCGATAACGTTTGTGCGGGACTAGCATTTCCAGTGGTGATGGAATGTCACTCGTTGTAATCTTCCTGCTGAAATGACGTTAGCACAGGATATCATCTTTTGACGTCATTCCATTACCAATAGAAACAATAGTACTGCACAAACGTTATCGGGGCCCGGCACCATAAAACTTTCTCAATAAATTTTGTTTGCAAACATTTGTGAGAATCCGCTACGCGGATTCACACAGTTTGCAAACACAATTTTTTTCATACCCCGATGAAATTAAAAAATAGTGACTTCAATGCTTAAATATAACACTTCAATATACACTATTTATAGGTTTTACGGCATTTACGCGTACATTGACACGTGTGTGTAATTGGTAGCTAAGTTGTCGCTCGTTCGGGACAAGTAGTCACATGCACATGGCCAGTTGAGTGCATATGTGGACGGATTATTATTTGGATTTCTATTCACTTGACAACGTGTGAAATTTTGATTTTGACAAACATCTAAATAAAAGCTTAGAGGAGTTGACATGTTTTTTGCTAAAACAAGCCCTATACAGAATTATACCTAATGACTTTGTTTACGTATTAGTAGGCGATACACAGTGGACAACTGCTAGGTGTATATGTACATGTATAGACTGATCATGAGCGCACGTGTGTCAATTCACACGCTTTATATAGGGGTCAGTGAGCGCGTCGGAATGTAAAACAAATATGGCTGCCCTTGAATGGGAAATGTCTCAAACGATTCTTGAAATACAAGTATACTTGTTTTCCCTTTAATAACGTTACTAATCTTAACTATGATTTTTTTATCCCCCGCGAAACGCGTTTGCGGGGGATATTGATTTGGGCTCTGTCCGTCCGTGCGTCCGTCCGTCCGAGTATCGTTTCCGGGCTATAACTCCTAAACCGTTCAACTTGGCTACACGAAACTTTCTGTACATGTTAGGCTAGTGCTCTAGTTGTGCCTTTTGCTAATGGGAACCTTTCATTTTCGATACTTTTTCTGTTACCATGGAAACTTATTCAAAAATACCATATTATTAAAGTTTCCTTTCTATTCCGGGCTATAACTCGAAAACCGTTCAACTTGGCTACACGAAACTTTCTGTACATGTTAGGCTAGTGCTCTAGTTGTGCCTTTTGCTAATGGGAACCTTTCATTTTCGATACTTTTTCTGTTACCATGGAAACTTATTCAAAAATACCATATTATTAAAGTTTCCTTTCTATTCCGGGCTATAACTCAAAAACCGTTCAATTTGGCTACACGGAACTTTCTGTACATGTTAGGCTAGTGCTCTAGTTGTGCCTTTTTCTAATGGGAACCTTCCATTTTCAATACTTTTTCTGTTACCATGGAAATTGATTAAAAAATACCATATTATTAAAGTTTCCTTTCTATTCCGGGCTATAATCGAAAACCATTCAACTTGGCTACACGAAACTTTCTGTACATGTTAGGCTAGTGCTCTAGTTGTGCCTTTTGCTAATGGGAACCTTTCATTTTCGATACTTTTTCTGTTACTATGGAAACTTATTCAAAAATACCATATTATTAAAGTTTCCTTTCTATTTCAGGCTATAACTCAAAAACCGTTCAACTTGGCTACACGAAACTTTCTGTACATGTTAGGCTAGTGCTCTAGTTGTGCCTTTTGCTAATGGGAATCTTTCATTTTAAACTCTTAGTTACAATGAGCTTCATTTATTTTATGTTTGAGCTTTCATACACAACTGGGCGCGGGGGATAATGCCAAGCTTTGCGGCTCCTTGTTCACATCAGAGTAGACCTACTGTAGGCTACATTGTGAATCTGATTATAATCATGAAATATTACTTAACAGGATTGAGGAAAGGTGAAAATGTACCGTCCAGGACCTAGCCGGATGTAGCTGCAATATTGTAGCTCAAAAGACTTTTAGATAGATAATAGTGTCGTCTTTAGAGCTACGATTGGTGCCTATTACTGCTAATGGAGCAAGTAATGATTATGCAAATCATTATTAAATCGTTGCTATCTGCTTTAGGGTTGTTGGGCAGGACCAGAAGGACAGCAGTGCAGTGCTATGCTAAGGCAGCAGAACGATCTTCATGCGGGGTGTGGATGAAGAAGGACACCAGTATCTTCTGTAATTTGGTATCTAAATTGTTGTAGTTTTCATATTTAGTATATCCCTAACTTAATTGTATAGACTGTTTTTGTCTATGAAACTATCGAGCATCCTCGAACAAACTTAATATTGACTGAGAATATGTCTGCACTTCCTATACTTTAGGAGAAGTATAAAGTTTGTTCAAGGATGCGCTCTATGGTTTCTAAAACAACAACCTATAAAAAATCGCAAAAATTGTCAAAAATTTCCACATTTTCATAATTTATGCATATTTTGAGTGGTTACCATGGCAACTGAAGCTGCAAAATTAGATACCTATAGAAAATAGCAAAAATTGTCAAAATTTCCACATTTGCATAATTGATGGTTACCATGGTAACTTCATCTGCAAAATTAGAAAACGGTCATCATAGATGAATTAGGGATATACTTAATATTTAGAATACAACAAATGAACAGGTTTGAAAATTTGATGGATTTGGGGGCCAAAAAGGGCCCAAACCATACATAGTCCTTTGATACCCAGAATCCTGACATAAAGGGGAGTTGAGCAAACTATATAGGGTTCTGCAATGTCCCCTGTTAAATGGAGTTATTACTAAATTTGTGTAGCAGGGGGTATTAGTCGTCCACTCTGGCGACAGTTCTAGTTGTTGTAAGTAAATTAAGCCTGATAATGTGTTTCTGTTAGATACACTTTATAAAATTAAATTTTGTGAAATTTGAACATTTAAATGGCTAGAAAATGTGTTTTGTGGAAAGAAAATACAATTTTATTCCCAGCAAAAATCACATTGAAGTGTATATTTCTTTGTTTGCAGGTGAACATGACAATAGCCATTTGTTTAACTTCGGCCAAAAATATGGAATCACACTGTAAACATCACATCAATGTCATCGGTCCAGCTTTCATCAGTTGTCTAGGAGACAGTAAGGTAAAGGACAAAGTGTAGGAGACCATAAGGTAAAGGTCAAAGTGAAGGAGATTGTAAGGTAAAGGTCGAAGTGTAGGGGACAGTAAGGTAAAGGTCAAAGTGAAGGAGACTGTAAGATAAAGGTCAAAGAGTAGGGGACTGTAAGGTAAAGGTCAAAGTGTAGGGGACAGTAAGGTAAAGGTCAAAGTGAAGGAGACTGTAAGATAAAGGTCAAAATGTAGGGGACAGTAAGGTAACAGTCAAAGTGTAGGGAACTGTAAGGTTAAGGTCAAAGTGTAGGGAACTGCAAGGTAAAAGTCAAAGTGTAGGGAACTGCAAGGTAAAGGTCAAAATGTAGGGGACAGTAAGGTAACCGTCAAAGTGTAGGGCACTGTAAGGTTAAGGTCAAAGTGTAGGGCACGGTAAGGTTTAGGTCAAAGTATAGTGTAGGGGACAGTAACATTATAGTCAAAGTGTAGGGGACAGTAAGGTAATGGTCAAAGAGTAGGGAACTGCAAGGTAAAGGTCAAAGTGTAGGGCACTTTAAGGTATAAGTCAAAGTTTAGGGCACTGTGAGGTAAAGGTCAAAGTGTAAGGGACAGTAAGGTAAAGGTCAAAGTGAAGGGGACAGTAAGGTAAAGTTCAAAGTGTAGGGGACAATAAGGTAACGGTCAAAGTGTAGGGAACTGCAAGGTAAAGGTCAAAGTGTAGGGCACTGTAAGGTTAAGGTCAAAGTGTAGGGCACTGTAAGGTTAAGGTCAAAGTGTAGGGCACGGTAAGGTTCAGGTCAAAGTATAGGGGTCAGTAACGTAACGGTCAAAGTGTAGGGAACTGCAAGGTAAAGGTCAAAATGTAGGGGACAGTAAGGTAACCGTCAAAGTGTAGGGCACTGTAAGGTTAAGGTCAAAGTGTAGGGCACGGTAAGGTTTAGGTCAAAGTATAGTGTAGGGGACAGTAACGTTATAGTCAAAGTGTAGGGGACAGTAAGGTAATGGTCAAAGAGTAGGGAACTGCAAGGTAAAGGTCAAAGTGTAGGGCACTTTAAGGTATAAGTCAAAGTTTAGGGCACTGTGAGGTAAAGGTCAAAGTGTAGGGGACAGTAAGGTAATGGTCAAAGTGTAGGGAACTGCAAGGTAAAGGTCAAAGTGTAGGGCACTTTAAGGTATAAGTCAAAGTTTAGGGCACTGTGAGGTAAAGGTCAAAGTGTAAGGGACAGTAAGGTAAAGGTCAAAGTGAAGGGGACAGTAAGGTAAAGTTCAAAGTGTAGGGGACAATAAGGTAACGGTCAAAGTGTAGGGAACTGCAAGGTAAAGGTCAAAGTGTAGGGGACAGTAAAGTAAAGGTCAAAGTGTAGGGCACTGTAAGGTTAAGGTCAAAGTGTAGGGCACTGTAAGGTAAAGGTCAAAGTGTAGGGAACTGCAAAGTAAAGGTCAAAGTGTAGGGAACTGCAAGGTAAAGGTCAAAGTATAGGGGTCAGTATCGACGATACTTTAATAAGGAATTTGTGTGTTAATTTCAAGTTCAGTTCGTTGGTAACGATATAAATTGCAGGACACAAAACGAAGAATTCAAGTGGAATTTGCTTTTCTCTTGTATTGTATTTTTTTTCATATATCAAACATATGTGGCACATTACATAGAAATAAAATGAAAGTTCACTCGTATTGGTAATCCAATATGTAGACACCGAATTAGTTGTCCGTAGATGGCGATCCACCTTATAAAAGTTCAGAATTGGAATAATGTTCACACACAGTTCACTATTTGGTAATCCAAGAAATATCCGTAGTGACCGCCTTGAAGGTTGGAAATCCAACTGCTGTTCATAAATCAGGCATGGGTTATTATAATAAAATGACCATTGTCCAATAGGTATACCCGGATGTAATCAAGATTAATAGCATAAAGATATTATCACAATTAAACGACTTGACAATATATCGACAGTTTGATATAAAATATATCTACTTAAGCTTATCAATGACACCATTGCCTCAAGGAAGTTTATAAAAACTTTGACATGTGAATACTATATGTGATTGGTGGTCACTCCACAAAAATAAGACCACAATGCCTTAGGGTAGATTTTAAACTTGTCAACACATCTATAGGTAAAATATACAATCATATAACAACAAAGAACATCCCAAATTTCTCTATGACAACTTCCTTCTCGCTCAGGAAGACTCTGTCCCAGAGTCTAAATTATTTGTTAAACAAGTCAGTGTTGATAATCTAAATACACCTAGAGGCTTTTCACAACTTTATAACGTTCATTCAGTAGATTGTCCATCAAATTAATACACATGTAATAAAAGTGGATACTGTTGTTTTCAAGAGACTGTCATTGAATTTCATTTACCTCATCAAATATAGAAGTAAAATTAGCTTAAGCATGGGTTAAGCAAAACCGCTAAAAATTTAATAGTAACCGAATTGGTTTCCAAAATTTCCTCGTCTTCGATTTGGCCGAAATGGTTGGTTATGTTTGGGAGGTGCGTAATTTTGACAATTTTGTCGAGAGATTTGAAAATTTACAAGCGAAGTTTCTCTTTCAAAATTCTGAATCTTGCTTTCAAGATTAGCGATTGTTTCCTTGTATTTTGTTATATCTTTTTCGAGACGATCTATTTGACCAGATTTATCGTCGTTTCTTTCTTCAAAAAATGCATTCTCCCGTTTTAAACGCTCATGTTCACTCTGGTACAAATTAAAAGTTTCTGCAAAGCTGACTCTTAGCTCATTGGTATAAGTTTGATTCTCGTTTAGTTCTGATTTCAAGCGTTCATTTTCAGCTTCAAGATTGTCTTTGGTGCTTTTGAGCTCTTTAATTTCCAGCTCGTTTTCATTTGTGCCAATTTTGCTTTTGATCTGTGGTACAATTTGTACTTGAATTTGATTTCTTTTGTTTATTTTTGTGAATTCTGAGTCAGAAAGGTCCGAAAATGGAAATTCACATACTATTGATTTTCGCGAGATGAACTCTGACATGCGTTTTGCGTCCCTGCTTTTATGAAATTTACTTTTTGATTTATGATTTTGGTTTGATTGGTCCGAAATTGTGCGCTTTAAAAAACAAGCCCGTGAGAAATGTCCGAATTTGCCACATCTGAAACATTGGGCTGATTTTGCCTGACAAGTGATTTTAACGTGCTCTTGATAACAATGGAATACCCACTTACCACATCTAAAACACTGATTCCGAGGCGACGATTTTGGCCTGATAGATGACATCGGGGGTCCCTGGTGTCTTGTAGCCGTTGTTTGGCAGGCGTCGTCGGATGAACGTGTCCATCTTCGGTTGAAAGGTAGATTTGGTAGAAACGTTGTTCGTGTCGTTGAGGGGAATGCTCTTTGGTACGACATTTCATTTCGGTATGTGGTATCCATTGTTGAAATGCGGAGCAGATTTGTGGCAACAGTACTAGTCTTGGTGCTCCAAGGTTGGGGTCTCGCTGAGGTTCCCGGGGATCTTGTACGTAACTTGGCTTACCTGTGGCAAGTTACTCCGAATTCTCTCACCAATTTTAATAAGGAATTTGTGTGTTAATTTCAAGTTCAGTTCGTTGGTAACGATATAAATTGCAGGACACAAAACGAAGAATTTAAGTGGAATTTGCTTTTCTCTTGTATTGTATTTTTTTCATATATCAAACATATGTGGCACATTACATAGAAATAAAATGAAAGTTCACTCGTATTGGTAATCCAATATGTAGACACCGAATTAGTTGTCCGTAGATGGCGATCCACCTTATAAAAGTTCAGAATTGGAATAATGTTCACACACAGTTCACTATTTGGTAATCCAAGAAATATCCGTAGTGACCGCCTTGAAGGTTGGAAATCCAACTGCTGTTCATAAATCAGGCATGGGTTATATTATAATAAAATGACCATTGTCCAATAGGTATACCCGGATGTAATCAAGATTAATAGCATAAAGATATTATCACAATTAAACGACTTGACAATATATCGACAGTTTGATATAAAATATATCTACTTAAGCTTATCAATGACACCATTGCCTCAAGGAAGTTTATAAAAACTTTGACATGTGAATACTATATGTGATTGGTGGTCACTCCACAAAAGTAAGACCACAATGCCTTAGGGTAGATTTTAAACTTGTCAACACATCTATGAGTAAACTATACAATCATATAACAACAAAGAACATCCCAAATTTCTCTATGATTAGGAGTATAGAGTCAAAGATTCTTATATTTGGATTTTACCTTTACCTACCGGATTTTATATGAAGTTTATTACGGATACGTAGGATTATTGGACTAATTCATCATGGTGACTTGACTTTCCCCTACGACTTCAACTGTATATATATATTTGTGTCTATTGTGTATTATCATTGGATTATGTGTAATTATACCTCTCACTTGCAAATAAACAATCGTATCATATACTATGTGTTAATTGTGCCCCGCTAATTTCCCCCATCATGACGAACTACTACAACATCAAAACGTACGTGACCTGCCCAATCCAACCTGGGCGTCAGTAACGTAACGATCAAAGTGTAGGGAACTGCAAGGTAAAGGTCAAAGTGTAGGGAACTGCAAAGTAAAGGTCAAAGTGTAGGGAACTGCAAGGTAAAGGTCAAAGTGTAGGGCATGGTAAGGTTAAGGTAAAAGTCAAAGTGTAGGGGACAGTAAGGTAACAGTCAAAAGTGTAGGGGACAGTAAGGTAACAGTCAAAAGTGTAGGCTATTAACAAAATTAAGTCAGAATAACTATTGTAGCATTGTGACTCCTTTTATTATACCACCCGCAATGAAGTTAATGGGGTATACTGGAATTTGTTCGGCAAACTCCTCCTAAACTACTTGACAGATTTTGATTAAATTTGGTACATAAAACCCTGATATAAAGGGGATATAAGAAAACTATATTGGGTTCTGCAATTTCCTCTATTAATGGAGTTAATATTAATTTTGTGCAACAGGGAGTATTAGTTGTTTACTCTGGTGACAGTTAGTCTACTCCTTTGTTACTTTACAGGTAAAATGAAAGAAGCCACCGGCTCCAACTAGAGGACTTATCACACATTCTGGGGATGACGAGGAGGACGAAGATGACGTCATGCTAACCAGATCTCTTCAATGAAAAAGGCACTACAGCCAAAGACATCAGTAGAGGTGAAGTTACTTTACAATATGGTAAATTTGAGATATGTCTGTTGATCACTACCAGGTCAATATCTCACTAGACCAGATGCATTATTTTATTAGCTCACCTGGTCCGAAGGACGAAGGTGAGCTTATGCCATACCGTGGCGTCCGTCGTCCGTCCGTCCGCCAACAATCGACTTCTTCTCCATAACCGCTGGTCGGAATTCAACAAAATTTGACTGGTAGCATCCTTATGGGTTACTGACTGAAAATTGTACAAAAAATTGGGCTGACCCCCCAGGGGCCTGAGGGGCGGGGCCTGAGGGGTGGGGCCAAAAGGGGCTAATTTGGCTATTTCCATACAAACGACTCCTTCTCTGAAACTAAGTATGGGATAGCATCCATACTGCAATGGTAGCATCCTTATAGGGTGGGGATTCAAAATTGTACAAACGATGGGGCTGATCCCCAGGGGCCTGAGGGGCGGGGTCAAAGGGGGTCAATTTGGCTATTTCCATATAAACAACTTCTTCTCTGAAACTAAGCATGGGATAGCACTCATAATGCAATGGTAGCATCCTTATAGGGTGGGGATTCAAAATTGTACAAACGATGGGGCTGACCCCCCAGGGGCCTGAGGGGCGGGGCCAAAAGGGGTCAATTTGGCTATTTCCATATAAACGACTTCTTCTCTGAAACTAAGCATGGGATAGCACTCATAGTGCAATGGTAGCATCCTTAAGGTGAGGATTCAAAATTGTACATATGATGGGGCTGACCCCCGGGGCCTTAGGCGCGGGGCCAAAAAGGTTAATAAGGCTACTTTTTTCATAAAAATGACTTCCTCTCTGAAACTATGTATTGGATAGCATATTCGTATGGTATCTGTAGCATCATTATATGGTTGGGATTCAAAATTAAACAAATCATGGAGTCAATTTTGCTATTTTCCTAATTGTAAGAGTCTTTGTGATTTTTGAATCACTAATTACTAAATTACAGAATTACTCAAAAAAAACCAAAAAACAGGTGAGCGATACAGGCCCTCTGGGCCTCTTGTTGATAGTTATCTATACTTGTAGTTAAATTGACTGAATTTATTTATAAGTATTTATACAAATTCCATTACCTGTGGATGCCATCAGGAAAGTCACTAGAACACAGCAGTAACATATCACTCGCACACAGCATGTTATAGACCATGTTTCTGAGAAAGCCTAATTGGTGTAGCTCAAGCTGGTATGGATGTATCATTTAATCATAACGCATTTTATGACAAAAACATTGGAAAGTCATGTATTACAACACATATCAGGTAAAACTTGTTATGCAGAATGTATATTTATATGTTAATTGATAATTTGGAAAGGACTTGCATGTAAATGGGCATAGCCTAGGCCTCAGATGTCCAATCCATCTGATGTACATTTGTAAATAAAAACGACGAAATCTTCTTGAAATTGAAATACATTGTCATGTACTAGGTAAACAAGCTTACCTGTATCATGGATATCGGAAATATTGCTTGCTTTCATCAAGAGATTTTTTATTTTATCTTTTATCTTTGAATGCACAGAAAATCTTCAGACTCTGGAAGAATGGTGACAGGAGATGCTCGGGAAAATTACATCACCAGTTTACTGATCTACATCTATGTCCTGCCCATTTGGTAAGTAACTTAAATTGTATTGAATGTAGTTGAAATAATTTTGTTCTTTATACCCCCTGCAATGAAGTTAGGGCTATACGTTGGAATCAACTTCCCTGGATGTCTGTCCTTATGTCTGGATGTCTGTCATCTGCAAATGTTGTCCGTACAACTCCTCCTGAACTGGACCAATTCTGATGAAAATTCACAATAATGTGTAGATATAAAAGAACACTTATTTTCCCAAACTTTTGATTGCCAAGGTAACCAAGTCAATATACACAGATTTTGTAATATAGGCAATAACTTTAGACTTTGAATCAATTTTGTAACAGATGGATGTCTATTAATTACCACATCACATGGTTTAATAATAACAATGGATACCTTGGAAACACGAATATAAATATATCACATACACAGCCTCCCAAAACATACAGACATTCACACACACAACACATTGTACACAGGCGAGGCTGTCCTTACATTACCTGATAGCTGTTAATAAGACATTAAGTCTAATAAACCAAATCAAACCATGGAAACAAAAGAGAGGCTTCTGGTTGATCATATATAAATGAAGATATTGTCCGATTAAGCCACAGAGTTTTTGAAAGGATGACAAATACAATGGCTGTCATTTGGTTGTCATTGTGACCAAATGAAATGTCAAAATGAACATAATTTAACTTTATCCATGGATTAAAACAACATTTGGTAGCTATTTTCCCAAATGAGTGGTAGCGGGGATATTAGTTAACCATTTGCTTGCAGTGCTAGTTATAACTATAAAAATATTTTGTGTGCTTGTTGGTTATTAGGTTGCTTAGAATTGCTTTATTAGCTCACCTGGTCCGAAGGACCGAGGTGAGCTTATGGGATACCGCAGCGTCCGGCGTCTGGCGTCCGGCGTCCGTCGTCCGTCGTCCGTCAACAATCGACTTCTTCTCCATAACCGCTGGTCGGATTTCAACAAAATTTGACTGGTAGCATCCTTATGGGCTACTAACTAAAAATTGTACAAATGATGGGGCTGACCCCCCAGGGGGCTGAGGGGCGGGGCCAAAAGGGGTCAATTTGACTATTTCCATATAAACGACTTCTTCTCTGAAACCAAGCATGGGATAGCACCCTTAATGCAATGGTAGCATCCTTATAGGGTGGGGATTCAAAATTGTACAAATGATGGGGCTGACCCCCCGGGGGGCCTGAGGGGCGGGGCCAAAAGGGGTCGATTTGACTATTTCCATATAAACGACTTCTTCTCTGAAACCAAGCATGGGATAGCACCCATAATGCAATGATAGCATCCTTATAGGGTGGGGATTCAAAATTGTACAAATGATGGGGCTGACCCCCCGGGGGCCTGAGGGGCGGGGCCAAAAGGGGTCAATTTGGCTATTTCCATATAAACGACTTCTTCTCTGAAACCAAGCATGGGATAGCACCCATAATGCAATGGTAGCATCCTTATAGGGTGGGGATTCAAAATTGTACAAATGATGGGGCTGACCCCCCGGGGGCCTGAAGGGTGGGGGTCAAAAGGGGTCGATTTGGCTATTTCCATATAAACGACTTCTTCTCTGAAACCAAGCATGAGATAGCACTCATAATGCAATGGTAGTATCGTTATAGGGTGGGGATTAAAAATTGTACAAATGATAGGGCTGACCCCCGGGGGGCCTGAGGGGCGGGGTCAAAAGGGGTCAATTTGGCTATTTCCATATAAACGACTTCTTCTCTGAAACCAAGCATGAGACAGCACTCATAATGCAATGGTAGAATCGTTATAGGGTGGGGATTCAAAATTGTACAAATGATGGGGCTGACCCCCCGGGGCCTGAAGGGTGGGGGTCAAAAGGGGTCGATTTGGCTATTTCCATATAAACGACTTCTTCTCTGAAACCAAGCATGGGATAGCACCCATAATGCAATGGTAGCATCCTTATAGGGTGGGGATTCAAAATTGTAAAAAAAAAAGGGGCTGACCCCCCGGGGGCCTGAGGGGTGGGGGTCAAAAGGGGTCGATTTGGCTATTTCCATATAAACGACTTCTTCTCTGAAACCAAACATGGGATAGCACCCATAATGCAATGGTAGTATCGTTATAGGGTGGGGATTAAAAATTGTACAAATGATAGGGCTGACCCCCGGGGGGCCTGAGGGGCGGGGTCAAAAGGGGTCAATTTGGCTATTTCCATATAAACGACTTCTTCTCTGAAACCAAGCATGAGACAGCACTCATAATGCAATGGTAGAATCGTTATAGGGTGGGGATTCAAAATTGTACAAATGATGGGGCTGACCCCCCGGGGCCTGAAGGGTGGGGGTCAAAAGGGGTCGATTTGGCTATTTCCATATAAACGACTTCTTCTCTGAAACCAAGCATGGGATAGCACCCATAATGCAATGGTAGTATCGTTTATAGGGTGGGGAATTAAAAATTGTACAAATGATAGGGGCTGACCCCCGGGGGGCCTGAGGGGCGGGGTCAAAAGGGGTCAATTTGGCTATTTCCATATAAACGACTTCTTCTCTGAAACCAAGCATGAGACAGCACTCATAATGCAATGGTAGAATCGTTATAGGGTGGGGATTCAAAATTGTACAAATGATGGGGCTGACCCCCCGGGGCCTGAAGGGTGGGGGTCAAAAGGGGTCGATTTGGCTATTTCCATATAAACGACTTCTTCTCTGAAACCAAGCATGGGATAGCACCCATAATGCAATGGTAGCATCCTTATAGGGTGGGGATTCAAAATTGTAAAAAAAAAAGGGGCTGACCCCCCGGGGGCCTGAGGGGCGGGGTCAAAAGGGGTCAATTTCCATATAAATGACTTTTTCTCTGCAACTTAACATGGGATTACGCTCATAATGCAATGGTTACATCCTTAAAGGGTTTGGATTCAAAATTTTGCAAATGAAGGGGCTGACCCCCCGGGGGCCTGAAGGGTGGGGTCAAGAGGGGTCAATTTAGCTATTTCCATATAAACGACTTCTTCTCTGCACCTAAGCATGGAAGAGAACTCATAATGCAATGGTAGCATCCTTACAGGGTTGGAATATGAAATTGTACAAATGATAGGGGATCCCCGGGGCCTTAGACGGCAATAGATGCGGGGTCAAAAGGTCAATTAGGCTACTATTTTCATATAAATTACTTTGTCTCTGAACCTATGTATTGGATAGCATATTTGTATGGTATCAATAGCATCATTTTATGGTTGTGATTCAAAATTAAACTTTGGGAGTCAATTTTGCTAATTTTTCTAATGATTGTCAGTCTTTGTGATAATTACTAAAATAAACAAGAGGCCCAGAGGGCCTGTATCGCTCACCTGGTTTTTTGTTAGTAATTATCGCAATACTTTGACAATTAGAAAAATAAGCAAAATTGACTCCCAAAGTTTAATTTTGAATCACAACCATACAATGATGCTATTGATACCATACAAATATGCTATCCAATACATAGGTTCAGAGACAAAATAATTTATATGAAAATAGTAGCCTAATTGACCTTTTTGACCTCGCATCTATTGCCGTTTAAGGCCCCGGGGGTCAGCCCTATCCTTTGTACAATTTCAAATCCCAACCCTATTAGGATGCTACCATTGCATTATAAGTGCTCTTCCATTCTTAGTTGCAGAGAAGAAGTCGTTTATATGGAAATAGCCAAATTGACCCCTTTTGACCCCACCCTTCAGGCCCCGGGGGGTCAGCCCCATCATTTGCAAAATTTTGAATCCAAACCCTATAAGGATGTAACCATTGCATTATGAGCGCAATCCCATGTTAAGTTGCAGAGAAAAAGTCATTTATATGGAAATTGACCACTTTTGACCCCGCCCCTCAGGCCCCCGGGGGTCAGCCCTATCATTTGCTCAATTTGGAATCCCCAGCCTACAAGGATGCTACCATTGCATTATGGGTGCTATACCATGCTTAGTTGCAGAGAAGAAGTCATTTATATGGAAATAGCCAAAATGACCCCTTTTGACCCCGCCCCTCAGGCCCCTGGGGGGTCAGCCCTACCATTTGCCCTATTTTGAATCCCTAGCCTACAAGGATGCTACCATTGCATTATGGGTGCTATACCATGCTTAGTTTCAGAGAAGAAGTCGTTTATATGGAAATAGCCAAATTGACCCCTTTTGACCCCGCCCCTCAGGGCCCCCGGGGAGTCAGCCCCATCATTTGCACAATTTGGAATCCCCACCCTATAAGGATGCTACCATTGCATAATGGGTGCTATACCATGCTTAGTTGCAGAGAAGAAGTCATTTATATGAAAATAGCCAAATTAACCCCTTTTGACCCCGCCCCTCAGGCCCCCGGGGGGTCAGCCCTATCATTTGCATAATTTTGAATCCCCCACCCTATAAGGATGCTACCATTGCATTATGGGTGCTATCCCATGCTTGGTTTCAGAGAAGAAGTCGTTTATATGGAAATAGCCAAATTGACCCCTTTTGACCCCGCCCCTCAGGCCCCCCGGGGGTCAGCCCCATCATTTGTACAATTTTGAATCCCCACCCTATAACGATACTACAATTGCATTATGAGTGCTATCTCATGCTTAGTTTCAGAGAAGAAGTCGTTTATATGGAAATAGCCAAATTGACCCCATTTGACCCCGCCCCTCAGGCCCCCGGGGGGTCAGCCCCATCATTTGTACAATTTTGAATCCCCACCCTATAAGGATGCTACCATTGCATTATGGGTGCTATCCCATGCTTGGTTTCAGAGAAGAAGTCGTTTATATGGAAATAGCCAAATTGACCCCTTTTGGCCCCGCCCCTCAGGTCCCCGGGGGGTCAGCCCCATCATTTGTACAATTTTCAGTTAGTAGCCCATAAGGATGCTACCAGTCAAATTTTGTTGAAATCCGACCAGCGGTTATGGAGAAGAAGTCAATTGTTGACGGACGCCGGACGACGGACGACGGACGACGGACGCCGGACGCTGCGGTATCCCATAAGCTCAACTCGGTCCTTTGGACCAGGTGAGCTAAAAACCAGGTGAGTGATACAGGCCCTGTGGGCCTCTTGTTGTATTTCCTTTTAATGCTCATGAGCCACTATGGATAAAAAATATTGAATTGAACTCTCCCTTTTGTCAACATCAGTACACCTATGCATAATTTAATTATTTATTTATTTATTTACAAGTGTGCCAGATTTGAAGTGCTTCTGGATGAACATTGCAAGCTTCCCAAGACTGACACCACCCTTTGCTGAAGTTGAAGATTTTGTTCAGGAGCAGTCTACTAGGGTGATCAATGGGAGGTCAATTAAGAAATGTGGCTCAAGGATGTTTCAGAGGATTCCATTGAAGAAGGGAATAGTACATTTGGTCTTTGTTCAAAACTGTAAATGTATATTATGTTACATTATATGGCAAATACAAATAGTATGAATGCTCACATAGTCACAATTCACCCAGAATTACATTTGGTTAATTTCAGAATAATGTCAAGGACAACTTTCTTAAAAATAACACAGTTGGTTAAAAAATTGTACAACAGAAACGTAAAACTATTTCTGAAGAAATTTGATTTATACAATGGATGAAGCCTGGGTGGATAATGTTATCTGTACTTTAAACAAGATATCAAGAAGAAAAGTTACAGGGCTATAAAGAAATTTTTGCAGAGAAAAATGTTGTTGTCCAGTGACAAAAAATTTCTTATCAATTTTGAAGAGAAGGTGTATTTTCTTTGGCAACATGTCTCTGTTGTATAGACTGGGTGTTTAATGTCATTCCTGTTTATTCAAAATAAAGCTGACATAGATTTTCCAAGATTCAACATTTTTTAGTCCCTATCTTATTCAAATTGTCTAATGTCCATGATCTGTTCATCCTTTCTTCCTTCTGTCCTTCCCTCCATATTAAACAATTCTTGTTATAGCTATTTCTCAGAAAATACATAAGAGATCTATCTCAAATTTCATATATAGGTTTGCCTTGGTGCCTAGTTGTGCATATTGTATTTTAGGACTGATTGGATAACAAAATGGCCGACTGGCAGCCATCCTGGATTTTGACAATTATCGCTATTTCTCAGAAAGTATTGAAGGTATCTTTCTCTAATTGGGTTTATTGGTTCCCCTTGGTGCCTTTTTGTATTTTGAATTTTGACCAATGCAAGATGGCAGACTGGCAGCCATCTTGGATTTTGCCATAGCACTATTTCTCAGATAATGCTGAAGGAATTTTTCTCATATTGCATGTGTAAATTCTTCTTGGTGTCTAGTTGTACACATTGCATATTGGGTCTGATCAAAAACAAGATGCCACCAGGCAGCCTTCTTGGAATTCAACAATTTATGAAGTTTTTATTGGTATTTCTCAGGAAATACTGAAGGAAACTCTCAAATTTGATATGTAGGGTTATTTTTTATTTTAAAAATATTTTATTAAATCAAAGAGATTCAATGTTGGATCGGGTAGCAGACAAAGCCTATATATGCCCTCTCCACATGATTACATGCATGTACTGTATAAAGAAGCATATCTTTACTAATAAAAGCATACTGTATACTACATGGATATTTCCGCTTAATTTCGCTATTGGTATGCATGTAACTTTCACAGTGTTATTTTCCCGATAGATACACTTTTAGCCATTGAACAAACATGTAAAAAATATTACGTGCGAGGAAAATTTTCGCAATCAAGCGGCCTTCACATTGTAATTAGCAAAATTTCCCCCTCACAAAAATGTCCACGTTTACAGTATTTGCACTGGACTGGATCTGTAAAATAACATTTAATAGTTTGAATTTTTTAATAATTAACCTATACATAGTTATTTACGTATATAATAGAAGAAATTACCTATAGCTAAGAAAAATTAACATGCATATCTTCCTGTTGTATTAAACTTTCATTAATACAGTATTAATTGATCTGTATTAAAAGAAAAGCAGAAAAAAATATATGTTGAATATTTGGTTTTAAGGCAAATTTTGTGTTATAGGTTATTACTGGAATCGGGTTGTCCGTCTGTCCGTCCGTCCGTCCATCCATCTGTCTGTGTCCATCTGTAGATGCAACTTTGTCCTGCAAACTCCTCCTAAACTACTTGACAGATTCTGATAAAATTTGGTGCACAGAACCCTGACATAAAGGGGAATTGAATAAACTATATAGGGTTCTGATATGTCCCCTATTAATGGAGTTATTACTAAATTTGTGCAGCGGGGGGTATTAGTTGTCCACTCTAGATCTGGCGACAGTTCTAGTTTCACCAATTGTAGCATAGGCTCTAAATACATATATAATACTTACTAATTTTTCATTGACACAAACTTCAACTTTTAGTGATACTCAAAATGATAAATTTAGATAAAACTGGAGTCAGCATGTGCTGGTATTAAATTCAGATTATCTAGCTGCTGAAAATTGAAACTTTTTCAACAGATATTTTGCATCAGCCCAGGACATAGATCATAGTTTTTTCTGCCACATTTTATTTTAAAAGTTATTTACTATATTTACTGAGTCAGGATGATATTTACTGAGTCAGGATGAAGGAGAAGGGTGCTTTAATAGTATTTAATCATTTTGCAGTGATACATAACTTAATATGTGCATTATTATTACATTATGTATTATTTAATAAACTAGAATTAAAACTTCTTACATAGTCTTATGTTTGTGTTATTATTAAGCTACATGTACAATAGGTTGGGTATACAGTAAACCATGGTTATAACAAACCTTTGGGGACCACCTTATTCAGTTTGTTATACATATAGTTTGTTATACACATATTACAGACATCTTATAGGAACCTTGACAGGAAACGAAAATTACTAAATGTTAGAAACATGCATTCGCTGTAAGAATGTTCATTATAAACGTGTTTTACTGTACATTAACCTATTACAACCAACTTCCAGAGGTTATCTTGGAACAAAGAAGATCAAATATACAAGTCCTTGTGTGGTGACATACAGAATCAAATACAGTTGTTACAATGTGGTGACAAAATAATATGGTGGTATACACCTCAAATACAGACGTTATCATGTGGTGACAAGTCGTTGTGGTGGTATACACACCTTATACACCTCAAATACAGACATTATCATGTGGTGACAAGTCGATGTGATGGTAAACACGCCTTAGACACATTAAATACAGACATTATCAATGTCGTGGTATATTCACCTTATAGACATCAAATACAGACATTATCATGTGGTGACAAGTCGTTGTGGTGGTATACATACACACTTATACACATCAAATACAGACATTATCATGTGGTGACAAGTCGATGTGATGGTAAACACGCCTTAGACACATTAAATACAGACATTATCATGTGGTGACAAGTCGATGTGGTGGTAATACACGCCTTGCATATACACATTAAATACAGACATTATCATGTCGTGACAAGTCGATGTGGTGGTATACACGCCTTATAGACATCAAATACAGACGTTATATCATGTGTGGTGACAAGTCGATGTGGTGTATACACCCTTATAACATCAAAAAATACATGTGTGTATCAGACGTTATCATGTAGTGACAAGTCGATGTGGTGGTATACGCACAAAATACAGACGTTATCATGTGGTGACAAGTCGTGTGGTGGTATACACACGACTTATAGTTGAAAATACAGACATTATCATGTGGTGACAAAGTCGATGTGGTGGTATACACGCCTTATAGACATCAAATACAGACGTTATCATGTGGTGACAAGTCGATGTGGTATATACACGCACAACATAAATACAGACGTTATCATTGTGGTGAAAAGTGATGTGGTGGTATACACGCCTTATAGACATCAAATACAGACGTTATCATGTGGTGACAAGTCGATGTGGTGGTATACGCACAAAATACAGACGTTATCATGTGGTGACAAGTCGATGTGGTAGTATACACACCTTATAGACATCAAATACAGACATTATCATGTGGTGACAAGTCGATGTGGTGGTATACACGCCTTATAGACATCAAATACAGACGTTATCATGTGGTGACAAGTCGATGTGGTGGTATACGCACATCAAATACAGACGTTATCATGTGATGACAAGTCGATGTGGTGGTATACACGCCTTATAGACATCAAATACAGACGTTATCATGTGGTGACAAGTCGATGTGGTGGTATACACACACACACAAAATACAGACGTTATCATGTGGTGACAAGTCGATGTGTGGATGGACAAGTCGATGTGGTGGTATACGCACAAAATACAGACGTTATCGTGTGATGACAAGTCGATGTGGTGGTATACACACCTTATAGACATCAAATACAGACGTTATCATGTAGTGACAAGTCGATGTGGTGGTATACACACCTTATACGCACAAAATACAGACGTTATCATGTGGTGACAAGTCGATGTGGTGGTATACACGCCTTATACACATCAAATACAGACGTTATCATGTGGTGACAAGTCGATGTGGTGGTATACACACCTTATACACATCAAATACAGACGTTATCATGTGGTGACAAGTCGATGTGGTGGTATACACACCTTATAGACATCAAATACAGACGTTATCATGTGGTGACAAGTCGATGTGGTGGTATACACGCCTTATAGACATCAAATTCAGACGTTATCATGTGGTGACAAGTCGATGTGGTGGTATACGCACAAAATACAGACATTATCATGTGGTGACAAGTCGATGTGGTGGTATACACACCTTATACGCACAAAATACAGACGTTATCATGTGGTGACAAGTCGATGTGGTGGTATACACGCCTTATAGACATCAAATACAGACATTATCATGTGGTGACAAGTCGATGTGGTGGTATACACGCCTTATAGACATCAAATACAGACGTTATCATGTGGTGACAAGTCGATGTGGTGGTATACGCACAAAATACAGACGTTATCATGTGGTGACAAGTCGTTGTGGTGGTATACACACCTTATAGACACCAAATACAGACATTATCATGTGGTGACAAGTCGATGTGGTGGTATACACGCCTTATAGACATCAAATACAGACGTTATCATGTAGTGACAAGTCGATGTGGTGGTATACACACCTTATACGCACAAAATACAGACGTTATCATGTGGTGACAAGTCGATGTGGTGGTATACACGCCTTATAGACATCAAATTCAGACGTTATCATGTGATGACAAGTCGATGTGGTGGTATACACACCTTATAGACATCAAATACAGACGTTATCATGTGGTGACAAGTCGATGTGGTGGTATACACACCTTATAGACACCAAATACAGACATTATCATGTGGTGACAAGTCGATGTGGTGGTATACACGCCTTATAGACATCAAATACAGACATTATCATGTGGTGACAAATCGATGTGGTGGTATACGCGCCTTATACACATCAAATACAGACATTATCATGTGGTGACAAGTCGATGTGGTGGTATACACGCCTTATAGACATCAAATACAGACGTTATCATGTGGTGACAAGTCGATGTGGTGGTATACGCACAAAATACAGACGTTGTCATGTGGTGACAAGTCGTTGTGGTGGTATACACACCTTATAGACATCAAATACAGACATTATCATATGGTAACAAACCTGACACGTCCTTAAATGACCCTGGCTGTTAATAGGACGTTAAACTAATCAAACAAACAAGTATTTGACGTGTATACCATTACATCGAGTAATATAATTATTAGTAACCACGATGTGGCCCCCGTATCCCCAGTCTTTACATGTAAAATAATCTAACTTTGCAAAGGAGACTTTTGGCCGATACTGACGTTGCCCATCTGTCTTCAAGTATACATTTTATTAGAATGTGGCAGGTTACGTTGTGAAAGTAAATACATTAATATTTAGTTATCGTAAATAAACATATTTAATACATCCTCTAACAGTCGTACGCCGATCACCAACATGTCAATCATGAGTATTTAAAATTCCCATCAGATTCATTGCTTGAGTTTATTAAATTATTTAAACATTAGCGTTACTATGATATTATATGGTCGGGAATGCAACTATATTGAAATGCTAGTAATCAATTATTATTATATATGCTCTGATTTTCCACTAAATTGTCATTGGCTAATGGGTGGTCATCTGCAGGTAAAAACGTTGAGTTAATATATAGAAATATGCACCTATTAAAACATATTCTACAATTGTATATCTAATGTAAATTATGGACCTTTGATTCGGTTAATATGGTGTTATAAATAAGTCCATACTTGTAATTGATATATGCATTCATTTTTTTCACTATTACAACATTTTAAAATTATTTATCGTTTTTTCATTAATACATACATATCATGCATATCCAGATTCCAGTTGAATTCATCAGGGAATGGTGGCGTTTCCATTTAGAATAATTAAATCGTTTTCACCTGGAATCCGATTTCATACTAAGTATATTTTCAAATAAAACGTAATTTCGATATCCGAATACCTGAATATCGCTACAGCAGATCGGATTCATACTAGGAGGGGTTGCCCTTATTCGGCACGAAGAAAAAAAACCATAATTATGTCATTGTATCCACATTGCTTTTTAACCCTGGCTACGACCCTGGAAGTTGAAATCGTGATTATTCCATGAATCAATGGATAAATGAATTGATGACACAGGACAACAGACAGGAGATAAAATATATTCACTAATTTTACCTAAAATTGCTATAAATGCCAAAAGAGAATAGATGACAGGAATGACATCAAGCATCTTAAATCTCGAGGGGTTATGATCACGTATACTGTCTAGGATATTATAATGTTGCAACGTCTGTTATTTTGACGTGCACAAGATGCGTGATCACATTGCATCAACACTTATAACGTAATGTCTGTTTTTTAACGTGCACAGGATGCGTGACCAATTGCATCAACACTTAATAGCCTCAACTTGTACCTTGTATGGTGCTAGTTTTCTATAGCTAGTACTCAGACATATATGGTGCTTGTGTTCTAGTACCCAGCTATGTATGGTGCTTGTGTTCTAGTACCCAGACATGTATGGTGCTTGTGTTCTAGTACCCAGACATGTATGGTGTTAGTGTTCTAGTACCCAGACATGTATGGTGCTTGTGTTCTAGTACCCAGACATGTATGGTGCTTGTGTTCTAGTACCAACATGTATGGTGCTTGTGTTCTAGTACCCAGCTATGTACATGTTTGGTGTTAGTGTTCTAGTACCGAGATATGTATGGTGCTTGTGTTCTAGTACCCAGACATGTATGGACTGGTGCTTGTGTTCTAGTACACATATATGTATAGTGCTTGTGTTCTAGTACCTAGATATATGTATGGTGTTAGTGTAGTACCTAGATATGTATAGTGCTTGTGTTCTAGTACCTAGAAATGTATGGGGCTAGTGTTCTAGTACCTAGATATGTATATTTGGTGCTTGTGTTCTAGTACCCAGATATGTATGGTGCTTGTGTTCTAGTACCTAGAAATGTATGGGGCTAGTGTTCTAGTACCCAGATATGTATGGTGCTTGTATTCTAGTACCTAGATATGTATGGTGCTTGTATTCTAGTACCCAGATATGTATGGTGCTTGTGTTCTAATACCCAGGTATTTATGGTGCTTGTGTTCTAATACCCAGGTATGTATGTTGCTAGTGTTCTAGTACCTAGATATGTATATTTGGTGCTTGTGTTCTAGTACCCAGATATGTATGGTGCTTGTATTCTAGTACCCAGATATGTATGGTGCTTGTGTTCTAGTACCCAGCTATGTATGGTGCTTGTGTTCTAATACCCAGGTATGTATGGTGCTTCTGTTCTAGTACCTAGATATGTATGTTGTTAGTGTAGTACCTAGATATGTATGATGCTTGTGTTCTAATTCCACATGTGTATGGTGCTGGTGTTCTAGTACCCATATATGTATGGTGTTCGTGTTCTAGTACCTAGATATGTATGGTGTTAGTGTAGTACCTATATATGTATGGTGCTAGTGTTCTAGTACCTAGATATGTATGGTGCTTATGTTCTAGTACCCAGATGTGTTTGGTGCTTGTGTTCTAGTACCCATATATGTATGGTGCTTGTATTCTAGTACCTAGAAATGTATGGTGTTTGTGTTCCAGTACCCAGATATGTATGGTGTTAGTGTAGTACCTATGGAAGAGAAAACAAATCACTTGTAAGTTTATTGTGATATTTCAAAAGCTTCCGACTGGGTCTGGCACAAAGGTGTACTTGTAAAATAAAAATGGTATTTCAGGATATTTCTTGTTATGGTTGGAAAATTATCTTATTTTTCGATAACAAAAAGTAATAACATTAATCCATTTTCTGAAAAAGGTAAGATTAAGGCTAGAGTCCTTCAAGGCTCAACACTTGGTCCTCTTCTTTTTGTTATCTTTCTGAACAATATTGCTGAGCTTGATTCTTCTACATGTCTTTTTGCGGACGATAAATCTAATAAAATCCTCATCTTCATGCAGAGAAATTGAATATGTACTTAATAGCGATTTAGAAAAGATAAACAGGTGGGCAAAAGCATCGCTTGCATCTTTTAATCCCAATAAGACTGAAGTTCATCTTATTTCAAACTTGAATTGCATTGATGAAGATTTAGATTTGATTTTTTGATGACATTTTTGACATTTGAGTTGACATGCCACATTGTGGCGTAATAACTATAAGTCTTAATTGAAGTAAATCTAGAGAATTTTTTTTTAACACACTATACAGTACAGATAACTTGAAAACAGTTTTAAACAACTATATCATTTATTTGTATTTGTGAATAAATTCCATAATATTTAACATCTTGAAAGATTTCACATGAGGATGAATTTAAGTTAATTGATAAAAAGCAATAGGTGCTTAACAAGAAAAACACCAGGTTAAAGCTTTAGATGTCAACATATTCAGTAAACATCGTATGACAGCATCATAATGCCCATACCTACACTCTAGAAATTAATAATAAAATTATGCCCTACAATGATTGCACAAATTCTCAATAAAAAATAGGAACTCCTTCATATCAATTTCACAAATGACATCTGATCACACATATTACTCTACTTTGTAAAACAAATACAGCAACTATTATACAATGTATATAAGTTACAAATGACATCCCAGATGTCCACAGAATACATATAACAATAAACTTTCAATAGAAATAACAACTGAATGTCTCCATAATATTTAAAATATTTTTCTTAGATTAATTGAAAATAAATACTGGCTACTACTGCAGTTCTATCACATATATATTTTATGTCACAAATGACATCACAGATATTCATATACTACTTTCAATAAAGAAAGAAGTATTGTAGTCATATTCATGAATGACATTTTGTGTTAAATATAACTTGAACTCTATAAATTCATGTTTTATGAAAAACCTACAAACTGCTTCTGTCACATAAAATTCATAAAAGATTTCGACATAATAAAAACAATACCGTAGCAACTATTTCGATATGATTGACAAACATCTCAATTAAAAATATTATTTTCTTTAAATAAACACTGCAAATGACACCAGATATTCATATATCTTTTTTTTTCAAAGAAAAATATCAACTGTTTGTTAAACCATTAAATTGACAAACTCAACTCAATAAATACTGTTCATGATCAAGTCACATAAGAACACATCACAGATTGTTCCATATGAACACATCACAGTACAAGCTAAGTTCAAGCACTAATTCTCTCAATTCCATTTGGAAATCTGAAGATTGGTGACACATATTATGGTTCCTTGTTGCTGTGTTTGCCAGCTTCAGGACCTCCTGGACTCGGTTCTCTGTCTGAAGTTTGTGCACAATAAAATGTCCTTTTGCATTTTGCATTTGCATTGGGAATGGTCAACATGGCTTCAGACAGAATGAACAGAACTGGAAATTGCTTGTCACCTGTGATGTTATTACACATTTTTCCCATACTGGCCCATGAAGTTCAAAATCAGCTGTCACAGATTAATCAGTCAGTTCATCCTCTAGTTTGGTTGATTGATTGATTAATGGGGCTTAAACGCCTTAATGTCCTTGTTCCAGTTATAACCAAGCCTAGGACACTCTAGTTTGGGAAGGTCCTCCTGTGGAACAATCCCTGGGAACTTCCTGGCAATGGCCATCACATCTGTTGGTGTGCCATCAGACCGTGTAGCAGGGTTAAGGTACCTAACCCAACTGCATCCTCAAATGGAAACTTCTTGATCATCTTGTCTACAACAGTGCAATAAAATTTCCTGAAAGACCTGTTAGAATAAAAATGAAAACATTTAGTGTAAAGTTTTTCTATGGCAAGTTATCACAAATGAAATTGAAATTAGTTTAAGTAATTAGTATTGATAATAAATCATAACAAACTTCTATTATTGTTATTATCATCCTGGAAATACATTTAATTCAGATTAATGCAAAATTTTAAATATCCATGATTAATCATGTTGAACTGTTTTACAAGTTATTTTTAATACATATTCATGATTTATACACTTATATTGTTTAACTTACTCCAAAATTCTATTGGTCAAGGATGGGGAAATGCTGTCCTCTTTGTCGACTATGTATGCATAGCAGAATGGTCCAATGTCCACAATGCTGTCTGGAATCTGGTTGTTGATGTTGTCAAACTCAACCTTGGTAAAATGATCAGCTTCCCGGATGACTTTGGCCTTGACGAATCTGCCCAGGAACCTCCCCAGTAGATGTCTGATCTCCTTTGCCATATAACCAATCCTAAATTCATCAGCCTGAAGTAGAATGGAATGTTATTAGAGAAATTCTAGCTTAATATGAATGTATAAATAGGTTAATCTAATAAACATTTTAAATATTGAAGAATTATCAAAGATAAAAAATTGTTGTGTAAATAATCAAGAATTATCAAAGCTAGATTAAGACATAGGTGTGTGATAATCATACACAAATATATATAGACTTTACATTGATAAGAACTACTAATCATACTCATAATCATATACAGATAAAAAATATTCTGTCATATTTTTTTTTCAAAACAATTGCCATATCTTCTTGTCATATTAGAGTTTTAGTACATAACGTGACCTTTTCTCACGTTTTCATTGGTTCAGTCCCCAGGCACTATTTAGCCATAGTCCCGGGACAATGGTTTCCCGTGGGATACAATGGTTTCCCGTGGGATTATGGTTTGGCATGCTTTTTGTAATGTACGTCGACATTGAAAAAATATGATGTCACTGTCGCTATTTGCGCTGTTCACTGGCAAACAAGCTATATGCAGACGACGTTTTGCAAAACACTATGATGTCATGGTTTGAAAACTTGAATGCTGAGGAATTTACACAGGAAAAAACGGCTCGGGTACTATGCCATACCTTGACAACACTATAAAACAATAGTGCCCTCAAAAGAAATAGTAATAGCTGAAATGTTATGTTGAACTCTTTGAATGACTCTAGGATGAAAGCCAGAAATAAGTAGTATATTCTCATCTATGAAGATGATAGTTGACCAGCAATCCTCTTGATGCGGACAGGCTTCTCTCCACGTCATCACGAGAATTGAAGTAGCTCTGGAGGGCTGGCCAGTGATCTAGGAGGCACTTCACTTTACACACTTCTCAAGACTCAACGAATGGGTAGAGCAATGTTTCAGTATCTTGGTTGGCTCCACATCACAAAACTTTGTAAATTCTATGTACTTCTCTTTCCTGCTGGAGCTGAAAAATATATAATTTAACATATTTCTCAGTTAAATAATTAAAGATGTTCCAGGCCAGCCCTAATGAATTGTTTGTTTCCCCTTTAACAACCCATACCAGTGTTAGGTAGGTAGGTGGTTTTTTTTTTTTGATTAGACAACAAATACCTAAGTTATTAGTTTTCTTTCTAAAACTGAAGTTATAAAAGCATGAAATGTCTTATAAGAAAAGAAACAAACAGAGAAAACAAAGAAAAATTAGAAATGAAAAAAATATTTTTGGTATGGAAAATGCCAATAAAATATTTTGGGTAGGGAGTGTTTTGGTGGGTAGGTCGGAAAGGGGAAACAAACAATATTTTATTTTAAGCCCCACCACCGACAGAGCTTAAATGATTCTTATCATTTGAACAACGATTGGTATTTAATCATGTATATATATATGTCTGATTAACACAAAAAACAATATAATTTTGCTTTCGGTTGCATGCGCAATCAGTACCTCATTCCATTTAGGACATAGTGCCATCGATTTTTTTCCGTACGCAAGTAATTATTGTTTGATATTTTTATCTTGGTGTAAAATTAGAAGCTGAAACTTTTCAATAGTGGTAATGGTGTACAGTAAGTAACTTTTGTAACTGAAGAAAAATACTAATTCGTCTGCTCATGTTTTTTATTGTGAAAAAATGCTATTTGTCAGAGGTGGAGCATCTTTAACATTCCCACAGTTTCAATCTATCATCTCAACAAACACCCACTGAAATATCTTCACTGAATGATAAATGTTATAAATACATGTTTTCAAGTGGGACTATATGATATTAACACACATTACATCATATGAGATCTTTGTCTTAAAAGTTTAAATCTTATAAAGAATTTGGGAACCAATTACCTCAAGCAATATACATATGTATACAAATTATATGTACCTGTAATAGAAATGGAAGAAGGTGTCCACCAATAGATCCTCGATGGGCATAGGCAGGGTCTTGACAGCTGCCACAGTGCACAGGTTGCTCAGATGGCAGCTACATCCAATATCAAAAATATAAGGGTGTTTTCTCTTTGATGTAGGTCATCAGAGAGTTGTGTCTACCTTTCATAACAGAGTAGTTGTCTGGGACAAAGGAAATAACATTCTGCAAAGGATTATCATGATTCCTGCAAAAAAAAAAAAAAAAAAAAAAGGAAAAAAAAAAAAAAAAAAGAATCAGTTACAAATCAAAATTACAATAGTCTTAACTAAATATCTATTAGCCAGTTAAGCACAGCAAAATTCATTGAATCTAGGAAATTTATTATTTGAAATCAAAAATAACATATCTGGATATCAATTTCTTATTTTTAATCATTTACGGTAGTTTTCTGCGTATTGCCAGCGGGCTATACAATTTTTTATATCAGAAGATGCCTAATGCAGGCTATCTGCCGATGCGGGCTATCTGTGAAAACTATTACCAAATTATAACAAGAGATCCCAGAGGGAGCTTGGTGCCCAGCAAAGATTGATCTATGTCTGACAATTGTCAGATGGATCTTTTCTCTACTTTCCAAACTTCAACTATCAATATCAAAGATGGCGGCCTGTTGGCCATCTTGTTGACCGATCGGTCCCAAAATGCACAACTAGGACCCGAGGAGAACCTACATATGGAATTTGAGACAGATCCTTGCAGTACGTTCTGAAAAATAGTGGTAACAAACTTCAACAATCAAAATTCAAGATGGCGACTGGCATGGTCAGCCATCTTGTTGACCGATCGGTCCCAAATGTCAGTATGCACAACTAGGGCCCAAGAGGAACCTTCATGTGTTATTTGAGAATTATCCCTTAGTACTTTCTGAGAAACAGTGGAAACAATTTTTTTACTGCCAAAATCCAAGATGGCTGCCTGATCCCTTCAGTACTTTATGAGAAATAGTGATGACAAACTTTAACTATCAAAATCCAAGATGGCTGCCTGGTGGCCATCTTGTTTACCGATTGATCCCAAAATGCAAAATGCATATAACTAGCTATAGGGCCCTTGGAGAACCTACATATGAAATTTGAGAAAGATCCCTTCATCACTTTCTGAGAAATAGCGATAACAAGAATTGTTAACGGACGGACTACAGACGAAAAGCGATTTGAATAGCCCACCATCTGCTGATGGTGCGGTAAAAAATATGAGGCCTTACATGTATGTTGGATAGTTCAGGTTACCCTCTCACTTATTCTAAAAATATTTTTGTATGTGCTCATTATTCCTTGCATTCTAACAACACCTATTTCCAAAGAAAAAAATATGTTACTTGATAGCCTTTACATATCTTTGAAGTAAACCTATAGCCCTTTCGAAAATGAAATGACTATAAGCATATATATATATGTGTATATATATTTTGACGCATGAACCATTAATTAGTATTCATATACTTACATATGTCCTGTCAAAAATCAACTGTATTTTAAGGATTTTACATCAAAAAGTATAAGGCTCTATAGCCCTTTCGAATTAGTTATCTGGAATTTATAAAAGCTATATATATAATGTGTATCCTGTATATATATTCAACAGAACACTCCATGAACCAATAGAATATTGTCAATATCAATATACTAAACACATATGTCTCCTGTAAAACACAAATCTAGACTGTCTATTTTCAAGATTCACATCAAAGTATAACCCCGCAGGGCAATTCTACTGTTGTGGGGGGAGAGGTGATCTGATATTTGATTATTGCCCAAAATCATAAACAGCATACCTTGGATCTTTGCTTCCCCTGGGCTAATACCCCGGCGGCATTGGGTTTTATAATGCAGGGTAATTAGCAGAAGATTGCTAACTGTCTTTACATTATCAAGCATGCCTAATCAATGAATGGGTTTTTTTTATTGTATCTTACTACATTGGCTATAGCTCGTTCTTCCTTCATCTATTTGTAAGTTAACTTAATTACCTTATTTTGTAAAGAATATCCTTACGCAAGAATCATCTTGATGAAGGGTATATAATGGCCAATTGTTCTGGGATTTGCTGACGGTTACCAAATAGGCTATGGCCAGGGACCGTGAGACAGTCTCCTTGCTGGGTATCATATTTATAGAAAAAGAGAGAAATGAACCGCATTTTACTGCTTAGTTCCGTCAGGTGTCGCTGAACTTACTATCCTCGCTAACTGCCTTCAACTACCCGAACGATTCCATTGGGGTCAACCAGGGCTTTCCTTCCACAATCACTTGAATTGGCATGAGGGACGAGGGTTTGGGGTAACTTTTTTTTGTTTTGTTATATGCTCGGCGGGAGGGGGGGGGTTTTTGTTTTGTCCGCGGGAGAAGGGTTTTGGGAGGGTTCCTTTTTTGTTTTTGACTACCTACAGGCAAACTTACAAGGAAACGAAATCTTCATCTTAAGCTTTGATGATCGGGAAACATTATTCCTTGTAGATCTTTGTGAAATGACATCAGCAAAGACAGTATATGCATTGTTAGGAAGATAAGATGTGAAGTATCTGTTTTGTGCTCCAAGAGAAGTCGCACAAAATAGAGTGGGTCTATGCATGGTGCTGCATGACTTCAATGCCATCTACAATGTAAAAAAAAAAATATATGCAATTATAAGGAGAGTTGTTTTTTTTAAGTTGATGCAATTTCTAATAAGTATTAATGACAGATTGTCAGATTTAAATATATAATTTATCTAAAAAAAAATTAATATCTGATATCAGTATTTTGCTTGGTTTGACTGTTTTACTCGTTACTTTGATGTCAATTTTAAAATGAATAACTTTATATTATTAATTAATTTAAATACAAGCAGACATTTTTGACACTCAATCAAACCAGTGAAACCAATAATTCTTATATAGGATCATATATATTGTTTCCTGAACTGTAAAATTCCAGTTTTCTATTTAACCGCCTAAGGCATATGATCCTGAACATTATTCCTTATGTATTGCATACCAGTGTATCAAGTTTATATCCCATTGCCTCTATTATACATGTTGATCCGCGTTGAAATTGACATCTCAATGGACCTGTCAGTACTAGTGATGGCTTAACATGCGATTGTTTCTGTCCATATTCCACGCAAGTTGGGACTATACGGTTACATTTATATATGAAATTTTAGGCAAATGTTATACATGTTGGTGTCCTGAGATGGGATTCCCAAATAAATTAATTATGATCTTTTTAAATATTGTTTCAAAATAATAAAATAATGGATTCAATATTTACAATAAATAAAAAAAAAATCACAATGAAAACACTATTGCTAATGAATAATACACCTATATAATGGCCAACAAATTTGCAATGCTTACGAACAAATATGTTACCGATAAGAATCTTCTAAATCATATAGTATAAAATGCCAATATCATAATTCGTTACTAGATTTTCTATATTACTTATTTACAAGGACAATGGGTACAAGTGTATCTTGCTTTTATGTAATAATATTAGTTTGAAAAGCAATTGATTCATGATGAGAAATCCAGTTCCTAATATTAACAAAAACCAACAGCTCAGTGAATTATGATCATTAGGAAATCCATTATTTGGGAAGTCATGATTGACTGAGCCTACCAACAAATGTCATCACAACCATCTTTTAACAATGTTTATTTTGCGGGAGTGTCTTTAAATCATTGGTGTTTATGACTTGTAATGTGGTACATATCCCATGTTTCTAGACTTAAAGTTTATACATAAAGCATGGTCTGTTATATACGGATTGTGTTTTTCTGATGATACCAGAGGAGAATTGGATTGTTCTGTCTATAAATATATAAATTAGTTGTAACCCTCGTAAAAAACAGCAGCAATATAATTGATGGCTTGAGTGAACTTTTCTTTAGCTCCTATCGCGCTTGAGCGTCTGTCTAGTAATCATGAGGTTAATGAGTTCAAATCCCTGTCAGAGGCAGGTATATAGTTTATTATAAATCCTGCTATCGTTTCATTGGCTCCCACGTTGGGATCTTGGGATAGATGATACTTCACAGCAATACATCTGCGAAAGGAATCGTTTCGCTACTGATGACCCCTGGAAAACTCGAGGATCGAGTTGATACCTGGAAGGGGGAGTGAGTATAGTATGTAACCCTGTGGTACAATACTAGCGCTCGGCTTAGCAGCTAGAGAACTTCTCTTTAGCTCAATCGGTTGAGCGTCAGACTGGTAATCCAGAGCTGAGGTCCCGAGTTCGATCCCTGGCAGAGGCAGATATTAAATTTATTGTAAAATCCTGGTAATGTTGGGAATAGGTTGAAATTTTATGGTCGATCATCAGTTTTATTTAACCAATCAATGATCGATTAAAATCGATTACTTTATTCCTTGATGTATAAACAAATTTCATATAAAAAAAAATCCTTCAAAGGCTTACGATTGCGAGGCCTCTCGGTGCTGTCATGTTTTCATGTCGCTTGATTTTCTTCACTTTATACTTTGTTTTATCATGGTGTCCTAAAATTCTGATGAAACTCGATTACAGATTTCTTACTCGATTAAAGTCCCATTATGCTTTCACCAAACTTTGCTAAAATATACATTAACATCCCTTATGAAAGGTTCTTCATTTGGTTTCTTTACAATGAAGATAATTACGCAATAATCAATTAGTAAAGAATTCTTAAAATAGAACGGGTTGATTTGCATAGTTAAAAATACCTCGTGTATACGTATGTGTTCGATACCCGGATATAGTAAACAAAACAAGCATGGCCGAGACAGAGGGCAGTTTTGAGGAAACGGTGAGCAATACAATGTTCTATAATTGTTTAGTATATGATACATATTAGATTCCACAGATTATAAATGTGTCCTGTCAAAGGTTACATATAGTTTATATAAAGCTTAATACAAAATACGTATTAATCGAAAAATAGTGGATGTAAATAGTGAAATGCATACATGGGGCACCATATGGGGTATTTTATCGTACAAATATAAACACGTGGCCGTGTCATTTTTGGTGATGATCGGTTGTATATTTAAATACTTAGAGTATATCTAAATACTTAGAACATACGTAAAGAGGTGGACTAATAGCTTACTATATACATGTATTATAACTGCTTTCTATTTATTCTTTGGGTATTTTATAACGATATTCGTCTATGAAATATGTGATAGTACATGCATGTACATATAGATGAAAGATCACTGGAATCGACGCTAGTCGAGATACATCAATCTGTATGTTGTATCTATATACCGATACCTGTCGAGATTTCATTTCTATATAATTAACTGATTAAATGTTTTTCGATTACGTTTCGTGTATTTAGAAAAGGATCATTATATACATCAAGTAGTGATTACCAGGTGCATGAGTCCTAATTATCGTATGGGCATTTTTAAATATAGGCCTACAATTTTATGTACACGGAGCGAATTAAACTAATCAAAGACTCGCATTTATATTAGTACAAACGTCAGTATTAGAGTGAACTAAGGGGATATAAATATTGTCAGACTATTGGAGTTTCATCATTAAAAAGACACAACATATATTATTTTGACCCTTGATACTACCTGGTGGACTATCATTTGCCGTCGGTACGTAATTCTTACGAGTGTGCATCCATTTTACGCTGAACGTGAATTATGTTTATTAGCATTCAGCCCATTTGTTTTCATAGGGAAAATTCGATTTGTGGAGCAAGTCTAAACGTTTATGCGCTAAATGAAATATGTGAGAAAAAATAAGTTCGTGATGCCTGCTAGGACTTTACCAGTCTTATTTAAACGGATATTTTCCCCATCTTCTCTTCTTTTAATGAAGGACTGATCCAGGTTTTCTTTAGCTGTTTAGGTATACTTTTCCACCAGATCTTCTTCACTTGATGAACTGTATAGAAATCATTAACGGACTGCTTTTATACTCCATTTTTTAATTAGTACTATTCAATCAAACCAAACTATTCTACATTTTGTACATGCATTCCTTTTCCTGTCCCGTGCATGCAATGAATTATGAGATAAAAATGAATCACATTGGCCTACATATGTGGTTCATGTTCATGATTAGGGTGTTTGGCTCTATAGACATTTTTTTCTCTCTTTATATATTGGCACAGTATTACATATACATTTGTACATGTATATGTCATATAGAGAGAAAAAAAGTCTATAGAGCCAAACACCTGTGGTTCATATACATGTATCTTTATATGTAGCATAAACATATATTATGTATATATGTTTTTGCATGTAGTAATTACAAAGTTCATAATAATGATCTTATGCTACAATGTGGATTGTACTCAGTTAGTAATTCATGATCATGATCACTTGTCATTGATATACAATGTACATGTATCCGATAATGCCGATATCGTCGTTGACCCTACATGTTGTCTCAAACACTGGTCTAAGTTTCATGTACATGCTCGCGATCGGTCTGCGATGGAGTAGAACATGTAGGTTTTCCAGACTTCGTATGTACATGTATGTATGTATATCTATATAGCAGGTAACGACATGGCGTGTTTGTGTTTACTTTCATTTGTTTACGAGTTTGGCGAGTCATCCCGTGGGAGGCCTCATCAGGTAACACAAACGTACGTGTGTTCGGTTTCGATGTACACAAACGTGTGTTCGGTTTCCATGTACATTTCAACAAAGCTAGATTAGACCCTATAGGCATCTATAAATCTTTATTACAAAATACATAAGATCAGCAAATACCATTGCAATTATAATTTTGTTAATTGCTTGCTTTCCATTCAAGAACAAACACTTTTTGAATAGTTTTAGCCTAGTTTTATATAGAAACTACATGTAAATACATGCATGTACAATATGTATTTGTAGGTCCACGCGTGGAATGCGTGGGATCGTATACGTAACGTGCAGTCGATCGCGATCGAGCAATGCAACTTGACCGCTATAAATTGTTTGAAAATCGTTGTTTGAAGGAACGTGCACGTGGTGAAGAACGGACCCATGTGTGTGTTCGCTGACACGTATTTGGCGAGTCTTCAGTTAGTCGCGTTCGCCATGCACGATGTTGAAGTTTGTTAGGGAAATTCCACTTTTTTTGTGCCTGCGCATGCGTACTAGATTGTTTTGGCTCTGGGGCGGAACTACGGATTTCCCCCTCTCCGAAGAGGGGTTTTCTATTGTTTTTTAAAAACATGGAAATGTTGGGCATTTTTTATTAGCAGATATTTTCATAAGGATATATGCTCTACTATTCAGCAAAGTTTGGTACTTTATGACGATATTTTTTCACCCCAAAACATAATGGGGCTTTAATTGATCAAACACCTCGAACCAACGATACGCGACGAACTCGACTAATCGGAACGCCACTATTAGTTACGTTATTACAGCTGACAATGTAAGGTAAAAAATATTCAAATGATTAAAAATAAAGTATACATGTACTTGTATTTCAAGAATCGTTATGAGACATTCCCCTGTCAAGGACAGCCATTTTTGTTTTACATTCAGACACGCTTACCGATCCCTATATAAGTGTGTGAAATTAATTGACACACCTGCGCTCAGTCTAAAATGTACATTTACTCCTAGCATTTGTCCACTGTGCATCACCTACTAATATGTAAACAAAGTCGTTACCTGTAATGTCTGTATGGGGCTTACTTGTTTTAGCAAAACATAGTCAGGCCCATAGGGCCTTAAACGGTCTCCGACTACCTGCGCAATAAGTATATAGCGAAATTAAATTAGAATTATAGTGCTGTCATGGTAGCACATTCTTCGATGGATCAACAGAGATGTCAACAACACACCTTTGTCCGGACCTTGTCAGGACATCATTCTCATGCAAGTTCTCAGCCACAACTCGACGACCAATAGAAGCTTGAGAAAGATGTTCTTAAATGTGTTTTTAAATGATGGCGCTGTGTCGGATCGACCCGAAAAAAAAGACTACTTTGTCGGGGACTCCAATGTCTAGGAATCATTGATAGGTCAAGTGTTTCATGTCCAAAATCCACCGCTCATGGTATAGAGGAACTTTGAGTTCACAAAACGTGAAAAGAAACGAACATGAGATGTGTATAAACGCACCGGCGGTATGCGCACGATCAGCTGACAGACCGAGTGACGCGGAACGATAAATCTGTGACACGACTATTGGTCATTCCTGAACTCTTCGGGGGCAGATGGATATCTAAGAAAAACACTCGTCAAATAAAGAGTTGAAGTAGAGACATTTCGCAAAATATAATAATTCTGTGTCAGACTTAATCGGCACATGTAAAATAGTCATACTTGATTGCTTAATCAAATGGCCATGAGCAACGTGTCTACACTGTCTAAGAAAAGTAGTGACAAAATCACCAAAGGGACACTACTAAGTGTCACATGTGCGCCATAAAGCACTGTAAATTGTATATTGAAAAGGACCTCTTTCACGAAACAATTGGAAATTTGCACACGAACCAATTTTTATTAAAAACCTAAATGTTAAATGTTGAAACTATTAATGCCAAACTATGAAATACGTTTTAAAAAAATCAAAAAGGTGTACCTGGGGCCTGTGCTTGTGGCCAAATTAATGTTGCCAAGTAGGAGGTTGTTATGACTGGGTTCCCCACTTCTTTGCATCCACAAAAGAATATCAAACATAATGTTTTATGATCATAAAACTTTAT
This sequence comes from Argopecten irradians, assembly GCF_041381155.1. NCBI lineage: Eukaryota > Metazoa > Mollusca > Bivalvia > Pectinida > Pectinidae > Argopecten > Argopecten irradians. The sequence goes on from NC_091144.1 coordinate 5,024,179, forward strand.
CGTTGTTGTTTTCTGAAGAGTATATAATAATTAAAGTCATTTTTGATCCAACAAAATATGTAGGCAAAAATGTGACAATTAAAAAAATTTGGGCTACATTTTAATGAACATAAACATTTTCGAAATTTTGGGGTGATATTTTCGGTCATGATCACATTATTTAGACTATACAATGTGTTGATTCACCCAACTTCCAGTTTGGAGGTGCACCAAATTTATTTTCTAAAAAGTTGCGGGGGGGGGGGCTGTTTATTTTTTGGGTCTATTTACCCTGAGAGTAAAAATATTTGTGAAAAATTTCTCAGATAAAAAATGTGGTGTGCGGTTTAAATTGTCGTTATACAAGGTTTTTAATTTAGCACAAGGTCTCTTTTCAAGTAGGGATTGTTAATCTTTATGCTCATGAATATGTTTATTTTTGAATCATTATTATGATCAAGAATCTAAACAGGTTGATAAAGTGTGTAAACATTAATCTGTATATACAAATAATTAATCATTTGCTGTGTATACGCCTCTGTTATTTTGATATGATTTCAATAATTGATTTGAATTTTAGTTGTTCTCTCTTTGGTAAGAGGCTGGAATAAAATATTACAGTTACAGTGATATTACTATAATCTCAAAATTACATAAAAAAATTTTTGTTTGCTATGCGTGTTAGTGTTTTATGATCATCAATGTGTAGCTTGTTTTGCTATTTGCATGTAGCATTCACTTAATTATGCCCGGTTTCTAAATGATTTATTTTGTATTTGACTAGGAGGCGATATTTACAGTAGTGAAAAGAGAGTTGATTTTTATTAAAATGGTGGTTCTGCTAACTGTTTGTCGGTCTTGAGAGGGATGAAGTTACCCAGGTTACTATGGTTCATGTTACGTACCTACTAACGTAGTTTATTTATTTTGCTAGGGGTCACTATCTTATGATATTACCATCTTATGTTGATTCATGCTAAAATATAATATGTCTCATCACTTTTACATATCATATTTGGTTTAGATTTTAAGTTTAATTTGGTTGCAGGGTTGTGAAACTACATTTTAAGTTATTCGTATTCTGCATTTAGCATACAATTCTGTAAATGGCAAAATACTTCTTTTAATTCCTGCAAATATAAACTAAAACTGAAATGTAAACAGATATAATAATTGAACAATAGGAAGTTATTCTGTAAGTAGATCATCTAAACTTGAGTTTAGCTGTTATTGTCAATAATATTATTTGAATTACATGTTTAGAAGTATTATATAATTAGGAAAATTAAACCAGCTTTACTTTTTTATTAGTCACAAAAGAAAGGCGTCGAATCACAGTGCATGTAAATAGATGTTTTATCCCCGTGGTAAAGAGTGTGTGGCGATTGTGAACGAGGTTTTATTTCCACAATAGATATAATACTGGACTTTTAGTTTAGAATGATATGTGTTTTATGCTAGAAGTTAATTCTGACGATAATCCTTATGCGACTCATAAACATCTCTAAAATATTTAATTGGCGGCGGATATGGTATTAATACGTAAGATGTCACTGAGAGGTGTTAATAATGGGTATTTGTTTCTTCGTAAATACAACTACTCTAGACAAACTGTACAACAGTCGATAGTTTTATTATACGCAAAACGGCCGACAGATAACCCTGAAATACTAAAGAAACAATACCTGACAATACATCAGGGGACTATTAAATGTACGGCTAATTAATATGATTTATTTATACTAGTTAAAGTATTAGAAATATAAAATATACAGGTATTTATTATATTATATAGTTTTAGTAAATTCTATTTTAATTTCTTGTATATTCACCCATTTACAATTGTAGTTTTACAGAATCACTTTACCTATACACTACCTGATCATGGACGGGAACACGATGCGATCCTATTGTTTATTACATATACCAAATTTATAAAAGGTTTATGGACATTTTATTTAAAGATGTTATAAACTAGGAAAACTATTAAGTATATTAATTATAATTGCATAATGAAGAATAAGTTAATTACTTTATTTCTAGTTTTATATATTAAATAAACATACCTTTCAGCACTGTGGCCGTAAAGCACACAGGCTTCCAGCTATAGGTGTTACATGTCCGGTGCCTATTTTCCATGTAATGTGTGGACACGCTTCCACCAGGGTGGGCGTGCACATGCAAGGACAAGGTCATGCAGGGTCAATGTGACACACACTCAACCAATCCATTCACTCGCCTCTCATACGTCATCATAACAACTTACATACACACATTTACATGTACAGGACATTACACGACACAGGGACATGTAAATTCAGACAATACACAGCACATGTAGTTTTAAGACCTAATATAATAGATTTTATGTACACAGTGAATTCAAACACCGCGACATTCTCCCCTGCAAAGGAAAATGACTCCTGGCATTTAAATTACGCCAAAGTTAAACATTTACAAGAAAAACATTGATAAGAAAAGCTCAATGAGCAGCGCAGTATCCAAGTGATTGGGGCGATCCCTACCTACAAGGACTATAAGATAACTGCTCATTGAACAATACTCTTAACAGTTTGAAAAATATCTTAACTACTTTTATTTTAACTCAAAACTACAAAATTAATCACCCTGGCCAGTGTCCCAAGGTAATATATACCTAATTAGCCTAATAAGAATTTCTCCTCTGCCAAGTGAAACAAAGCACTTCTGATGATGTGAATATAATCTAAACATTTATTATAATTGAACGTAAGTTGCAATTATGCTACAATTCTACTTTAATAAATGGTAAACCATAAGGTAATACACATTAGTAGCTGTAGAGATTAAATATGATTTTCACAATCAGGAGTGGTCTTTGCTCACTATGACATTCTCCCACTGCTCTAGATTTTTGTTGCAGGGTTAGGTTAGGTCCCTGATGAAGGTGGGAGTGTCTTGCTACACAATCCGTCTTCTTATGTCATGGTACTTCCATTCAGACACAATTATTACTGTTTTCCATAAGCATGTCATGTATACGTACATGTGAGTAGCGCATCTGTAACAGATAAAACAATATTCATTAGATAACATGTACACTTGCAATAACACATAACACAGCATTCATATAATTATACATATAACATTCAAACTCAGTCCTTTTCCCACACAACCATGTTCCCACACTGTCATATTCTGACACAATCATGTTCCCACACAACCATGTTCCCTCACAATCATGTTTCCAAACAAGCATGTTCCCGCACAATTAAGAGAATATAAGGTTGAGCTATAGATCAATAGACATTCGTTCATTATTATTTATTTATTTTTTTAAATGGAATCGATAAAAAAATTAAAAAAAAATGATTCTGTTGTCATCTTTATGTAATTTTATTCTTTTCTTAGAAAAATAGTATTTCTTCAATATTTTGGTTTGGGGTACTTTAATTATGCTTCCTAATTCAGGAATGATAGCTGTATTTTTGATAGCCTTAAGTTTGAATGACTATAATTCTGAGAATGCACACTAGATGTCATTCGTTATCTAGTCATGTGATTTGTGTATAATTCATTTTAAATGCACAGATAAACAGATATCAGTAAAAGGAAAGCAAGAAAGCGCTTTCCTTAGGCCAGTATAAATCAGATGAATATCTCCAGTATCTCCAACATGACACGTGAATAAATTTCACCGATAACGGGAATATATTATACAGAGACGAGCTTTGTCACATAATTACATTTGTCAGGGTGTTGTGTTGATCATTGGCCACTGTGTTTTCTGATAGTTTAGAATAGCAGGTGATTCCTCCAACATCTGAAAAATATAAAAATGAAAATGTTGTAACATTAATCTTGTCTGATCAATTTAGATTTTCAAAGGTTTAGTACAGAATATTTTTGTTTGTAACATGTTTTTATTCCATCTGCATGAGCTCGTCCCAATGAAGATAGTGATCAGATGATATTTTGTGTTAAATACAATTCCAGATATAGCCACATACTTAAAATGCTAAATCTCCTCTTTTGTATATAGTTGGTTAAAGTTGTATGTGTGACACAACTAAGTAAATATTTAAAGTTGTTATGTCCTCAGTTATTTATTGAAAACCATTTGTTTTGATGAGTTAAGCTGTGAAGATCATACAAAGGCACAAACAAGCTTGTATGATACATGATAAGTATTTGAAACACTATTACTAACAACACTGAATTAATGTGAAATGTGTAGACCACAACTTCTTGGTTTGACTGTACCCATTTCATTACCCTGTACATGTAAATGATATTTGATAGTGATGTCAAAATTTGTTTTGAGGTGTTGACTTTATTAGATTAAAACCTATATGCATTGTATTTCTCAAAATGTTGGTAACTTTTGGTGGTGAATATCATTAAAAGCTAGCGATTCATGAGTATAAAAATGGTGGTATTAATGGTTTTTCTTGACATTGCTTTGGTATCGGGGACATATTACGATATAAACAAACAACTTTCTACAGTACTACTGCCCTTAGGTTGGATAGTGAGCATATGTAGCAAATCATGATTTTGCCTGTTTTTTAAGGGCAAAAGAATTTAAATAGCAGATGAATATCTGTCTATAGTTGCTAATTACATGCTAATAACACGCTAATTACACATAATTAACACTTAGTCGTATGAGTACCAGGGCTCGAATTTTACATTTTTTGCCACTTGCTAAAAATAGCAAGTGCCATAAATTTACTTGCTAAAATATATTTTTTACTTATAATTAATATCCGTATTCAAATTACAGTTATGTTATATATAAAATACTTTATTTTTGCATGATGATGTGAGGTGTATAAGTACATAATAAATATCAACAACATTACTGTAAGAACTGGGCCCCCATATTTTCCATTACAACAATTTTTCACAATCATTATGCCATTTTTACAGTTGTCCCTGTTAAAAACCACTTGCTAAAAAAAGCAAGTGCATATTTTTTTCACTTGCTATTCTGGTATATCTACTCGCAAAAAGCAAGTAAAACAGTCTGAAATTCGAGCCCTGAGTACATCCAAAAGCGTTCAATGATTTATGTTGATATTCTCGTAGGTTCAGTAAAATGTTTCGTATTTATATTGATATACTTGTAGGTTTCAGTAAAATGTTTCGTATTTATAAGAGCGAAGCTCTTTCGACGCGCGAAGCGCATCGAAAATCGAAGCTCTGTTCCGGTAACATGTACGTAAGCAAAAGTACATATTGAGATCAATGACCTGCAGGCATGGATGGCTAAAATTTTTTCGTACTTCCGGTTTTACCTGCGTTGCTCCGGTACTGCTCTCCCATGTAAATATATATTTAACTAATGGAAATTCATAACAGGAGAAATGAAACATTTTTTATTATTTTTTTGAATAATAATAATATCACTTTGAAAATTAAAAGCTATGATATGTAGTCAAAATATCCTTCAAGCGAAGATGAGCACAAGGAATCATGACGTCACAACACGTCACCAAATGGCGCGAAATCGTAGGATTCGCATACGCGGCACCATCCGGAACTCCTCGGGGGGAAATTACATAGATATATATTCTCGCCATAATACCAGATGAGTTGAGGATGACGCGGCACTCCTGGCCTTGCATGGACACAGAGAAATCCGAATTTTTGTGTTCATTTCTTGGTTTTCTAGACAATTATAATATCATATACTTCTTTAGTTTGAAGTACGTCCTTTTATTTCTAAATTATGTCTTCAACATGAAATAGAAAATAAAAATCACAAGTAGAGCTTCGCTCTTTCCATGCCGTGCATGATTCATATTATTGATATAGTTGTAGGTTTCAGTAAAATGTTTCGTATCTATATTGATATACTTGTAGCTTTCAGTAAAATGTTTCGTATTTATATTATTATACCCGTAGGTTCAGTAAAATGTTTCGTATTTATGTTGATATACTTGTAGGTTTCAGTCAAATGTTTCCTATTTATATTGATATACTTGTAGGTTCAGTAAAATGTTTGGTATTTCTATTGATATACTCGTAGGTTCAGTAAAATGTTTCGTATTTATGTTGATATACTTGTAGGTTCAGTAAAATGTTTCGTATTTATGTTGATATACTTATAGCTTTCTGTAAAATGTTTCGTATTTATACTGATATACTCGTAGGTTCAATAAAATGTTTCGTATTTCACCATTGGTATAGGATAAATCACATCATTTTAGATTTATACATTCAAGTTGTAAGGCATCAGAATTCCAGTTAGCTCCCTTGGACCAACACCAGCTGTATAAGATTATGATTTGTAGACGGTGACATGGCATTGTATAACCTCAGTAACTTATGTCCGAGGTCCTTGTCAGACTCTTGTATCAGGGATACTGGGTAGGACTGGATTAATAAACTGAAATGTTGGATTCTTTGACATGAATGATATCAAAGAGTAAAGATTGTTTCTGAATCATTGTTATAGCATTAGTAGTTCTATCTATACAGAAAATTGTATTGACATTTCCAGGGAGTGCTGAAATGCATGCTAGGGATAAACATACGCTTCATTACCCTAGACGATCGCAAGCAAGTCACTCGGAAGATTTCCATTTTCCTAATGCTATTGTAGCCCTACTGGTTTAAGTCTGGCCTTCGTAGCTCAGCAGTAAATATCTATTCAAGTCCGCTCAACAAATGTGTGACATAATTCCACCGATTTGATGCTTGCCAGATGATATTGTGAACATATCGGCTTTATTTAAGGGGTATTTATATATGCATTGTCATTTTAATCACAGAAAAAAACCTGGTTGTATGAAGATTTATAGCTATAGGGTAAAGGATTAAACTGGTAAAACCTGTAAATGTCATACTGGCGCTTGTTTAAGGACACAGTTTGATCAATTTTAGTTTTATGTTAGTCAGGTTGTAAGTCAGATTAAAGTGTATATTCCTTGCTGATTATGAAGCACTATTTGGTATTAGTTCATCATTGATTTACACTTAGTTATTACATCACCAAAAGTACAAAGTCCTTTAGCCAGGTAGAAATTTGTGACATAATCTAGTTTATCTGACAATAGCTTTGATTTTCATCACTGAAAGTTCAATATCGTCCTTTAACCACATAGGTGACACTAGGTGACACCACAAAGTGAAACTAGGTGAAAATATGTTGATATGGATCATGTGGTCAGAATAGGTGATCAAAATGTCTACTAACATTTCAATGTAACCATTGAAAAACTGGTCCATTTTTTAGAGATGGATCAAGGACAATCTAAAAGCTGAGTCAGTCCAATGTTTGTCCTTGTCTTGTTGACCTTGACATAAGTGAAATTGAAAAGCTCTGAGAATCTAAAATGACTATGAACAAAAACATTTTGAAATCATTGAGAATCTCAAATGATCATATAGCTGTTTGATAACACATTTTGAAATTACGCGGATCCTTAGCTGCTAATAACACATTTAGAAATCACGCTGATCCTTAGCTGTCAGAGATATTGGTTGATTCATAGCGTTCAGGGACAATAACCTTGTAAATTTATTGTTTTATTCAGAAAAGTTTCAGGGTATGGAGAACAAAATGTTTTAATTAATTCTAATGAATTTTCATTGCAAAACATATTTCATGTTGCATGTAAAGCCAAGCCAATCAATGAAGATTAATTTTGATGACAATATTTATTTTGTATTAAATTAGAAAATCTGTGTTACTTTCCTGACAAAATAGCATAAGTTTGATCAAGTTTAGGTGAGAAATGTTATTTTGAAGGTTGCTTGGGTAGAATTAAAGACTTATTTCATACTTTTTGTCATTGTTGCTGAATTTATATAGAAATAAAGATGGTGATCGCCTGTACAGCCTGATCTGTGACAATCCTTTTTTAAGTGATTGACAAATGAAGTTAGCATGCAGACATTGTATGATTCTTTTTGAGCAATTATAGCTGGTTACAGAATATGTTTATCTTGCAGATAATTCTCTAGATATAGCAGTTTCTTATGAAGACAAATTTCACAAAGGTTCCAAATTTTATTGTCATGATGATTTTCAAACTTTTAAGGTAATCTATCCTAAAAGAATGTCAATTTGAAATTTGCCAGAACAAATTAGCCAACGGAAGGTTCCTAAATCCTTTTGGACAAGCTTTTACACGAACAATGTGTTTGGATTAGTGGGGCAACCAGTTAATAATAGACACATATCAAAATAATGTTAATTAGGATTTATCTATTCAGACAGATGAAGAATTAATTATCTCAAGTTTTATTTCAATATTTTCATTGAAAAAAACCCAACAAATCAATAAATACTATATTCAAGACAGCTTGCGATATGTGAAATAAACATGAAACAAATTACCGGTAATAAAAACTTTTGTTGATTTAAGAAAGATAACTACTGATTATTTTTGGATGACCTTTAAATAGTGAGTGAATGATGGAGTGAAATCAGGATAAGCTAAAAGATATTCAGAACTTAGGACCAGGGAATTTAGTGCTACAAAAGAAACTGTATTTAAAGATATGCTACACCACTGATGAATGGTGATTTTTCTGTATCAAATACAGGAGCAGACAAATTATTATTGTTGAAATGAATGGTATTGTTTGTGACCTATCAGCTACTAGCATATTTAAACTAAGGGTATAAATACAAAATGTAAAAGATGGAAGGAAAAAAGGATAAATCTAGAATGATCAGGGATTTGGAAAAGTAGAATCATGGGGGAAAATTGAATAATAATAAATGAGTTATACAAATGGAATAAAAGAATAGAAATAAGGATATATAAGAAAAAAGCTTTGAGATAATGATAAGATATAAAATTGTATAACAAGATTGAGAGAACTGTATGGAGTGTTTCTATAAGTGGCGCGATCTTTCAGACTCTATATAGTGTACATCCTGTTGCTAACAGAATGTAATTGATCTCCTATCTATATAAGGCTTCAATTAAGGATGAAGACTTCAGAATGTTACCCTTGGATACCACCACAGGCAATGATGGCCTATTTCCTTGGCTCTTATTAATATTTCTGACTATGTTAGGAAGACATTTTTGTGACAGGTGAAAGCAGGGGACTGACCTATTATCCCATCCTTCATTAATTGTCATTATCCTGTAGGGGTGCACAATTGTGTCGCTGGTTCTGGTTATCATAGGAAAATGCAAAACGATATGCTTCTGTATGATTTTCACAGTTTCACTCGAATAATCTTTGTACCCACCAAGTATTAACCTTTAATTATCAAATGACTTTAAGATTGAAATGATTTAATGACTTTAAAATTGTTGTCTTCAGTAATTAACCATCTTTTCACACCAATTTCAGGCCTTTTTTCAGCATTATTTGGGGAGGATTTTCAGCCCCATTTTCCAAGGCAAAGCCTCTAAATTTTTCCCAATTCAAGCCTTAAATCGCCCAAAATCAAAGTTTCTTGAAAACTATCCAAAATATTGCATGAACTTAGCTGGTTAAGGCTTTAAATATTTGTGAATTGGCTTTAAAAAAAGTACATTAACTGCACTGGAAACAAAAAAAAAATCTTATTTGGTATACATTATTAAGTTTATTTCATATTTTAAAATTTTTCCCCAAATCTTGGTTTGTCGAACATTTTCCTAAATGCAAAGCCACTAGCTCCATTCCCAAAGAAGTGAGAAAAAGCTCTGAATTTCTACCTCTGTCATTGCTATTCCAATCAACTAAAACAAACACACATTTTAATATTTTCTCCGTCACAATTAATGGTGACAGTAAGTTTAACACAGGAAAGACGCATTTTGATATTTAATGGTAAATTGAGCACTTTTAATTTTTACTCTAAAATACTGAAAAATAACAAATATTCAAATGGGGCAAAAAAGTAAGCACATGAAACCCCTGTTTTTCTGTCTGATTTAGAAAGAACAACCCTTCTATTGATATGCAAAATATTGACAAAAGTTTAATACCAGAACTTTTTAGCTCGCCTATTCGAAGAATAGGGGGAGCTAATGTTGTCACCCCGGCGTCGGCGTCAGCGTCAGCGTTGGCGTCCCATTTCACGTTAAAGTTTTTGAGCAAGTTTCTGTTTCGTCAATTGTTTAAGCTTAAGTCATCATAAATGTTTATGATTTTATTTTCCTAATGTGTATGGATGCTGAACGTGATAATACAACCAATTTGGGGCCCTTTAGGTTTTTTTTTTGAGTCTGTTTATTTGTCATATTTCCATGTTAAAGTTTTTGAGCAAGTTTCTATTTTGTCTATTGTTTAAGCTTAAGTCATCATAAATGTTTATGATTTTATTTTCCTAATGTGTATGGATGCTGAACGTGATAATACAACCAATTTGGGGCCCTTTAGAGGGTTTTTGAGTCTGTTAATTTGTCATATTTCCATGTTAAAGTTTTTGAGCAAGTTTCTGTTTCGTCAATTGTTTAAGCATAAGTCATTATAAATGTTTATGATTTTATTTTCCTAATGTGTATGGATGCTGAACGTGATAATACAACCAAGGCCTATTTGGGCATTTTTTGGGCCTTAGGTTTTTTGAGTCTGTTAATTTGTCATATTTCCATGTTTAAATAGTAAATACTTGAACATCAACTTCTTCTGAATAGGCGAGCTTTGCTGTTCTCCAACAGCTCTTGTTTCTATAAAGGGTTAGATTTGGCGAAAATGGCTGAAAATGGTGCATTTTGTACCTCAAAATTAAGGGGTAGGGGTAGCATATATTATCATTCTGAGAAAATGTTTTTAATCAAAACTGGTATATTTTTAAAGAAGACAACTGGCAAATAAATTTTACAAACATTGATACATATCAAACACCTCATTAGGAAATTATGGCTTTAATCTCTTGTGTATATGGTCAAAACTGCAAAAGTCCCATAAAATCCAATATTTTGTCAACTAGGTATCTTTGAGTGACAATATCTCCAAAACGAGCACACGGACATACATAAATGTATGTTTTTTCTTTTATTTTCTTTTATGGTATGAACTCCTATTTCCAAAAATCTATATGAGAAAAAAAATTAAATACAAGAAAATTTTGACTTTTCAGAGGAGTACATCCTTAATATTATTTTTGTGGTTGAATGCATCTGAATCAGAAATTAGGTGATAATGCTGTGTAACGGACAGAAATTAAGTTAGTTTGGTTTTGTTGTGGATAGATAAGATTTGAACCAAAATTGGATAAGTCTTATCATAAACGGCATACTGTGTTTGTACACAGGTGAAAGGCTATCGAATGGGCTTTGTGCCATACATTTACCTAATAACAGATATTTTGACATATGACATTGATCATGATAAAATCAATTCAAAATCAAGAATGGATACAAATGAAATAACTGGTGACAGCTGTTTGCTGCCAACATTCTTAGTTTTTTGACGGCCTACTTTCTTGAAATATGTAAAACATATTGTTTGATTTTCAATATACTGCAAATTTGAATCATCTGAATTAATAACTAAGCATTTGTCTTATCACCATTATTTGTGAATTTAATTATTAACAGGAAAGAAAAAGAGAACTGGAGAACTCTTCTATTGGAATGACTGGGATAGGGGTCACTGAAGTTCTGTATTATAATCATTACTAAAGGTTGAACATGATTTCAGGTGATACAGTCTCTTATTCCTCTTGATCTACTGATGTCCATATTGTCTAAGTTGTGCCTGTCTATCTTTTAGTCTGGAACTCCAGGCTATGGTCACTATATCACCTAAGTAAGATAATATATTATAAAGTGGACCATGATTAAGTCATACATGTATATATTTTACTGTCCTATATCTCCCTACGAGCATTTGTCATCTTCACTTGATGTTTTGGTCATTCAGGAGAACGAAGCAGTGTGTTGTATACAAAATAGATTACTATGACCTACAATTCTACCTTTTAATTTATTAAACAGTTATGTGGACTCTAGAATCTTTCATTCATTTGGTGACTTAATTTGACAAGTTATCCAGGATGACATAATTTGTACCAAAAGTATGTCACCGTGACCTATATTGTAACCCTTTATGTCTAGACTTTATGTCATATGTTTATTTGAATGATGTCATGATATGTCACAAATGAAGCTACAAATGTAGATCACTGTTATCAAGGGCAAATCAGCTGCCTAGGTCATTTGATAGCTGTCAAATAGAACTTCTGTTTTTTTTGCTGATCCATCAGACAACCAGCCTAAAAATCTGTCCTTCCAATATTTTGGTGGTTTTGTACCACCACTAGTATTGATACCTGAATGATCATTGTGAGGCTGTTTTAAATCAGTTGTCAGTCTGCATTGTCTTTTGTTGCATGCAGAAGATTTAGAATTTCAATTTCTATTTTGGGTAAGATTTTGAATATTTAGGATTTTAACTTTCTATTTTGCGTAGTCAGTATTTTGGAAAAATTTGCTGAAATCTACTTGATTTGATGTATATACATTGAAGATGTTTCATTATAAGGAGTTTTATATGCTTCTGATGATGTCCATCAACTTCTTCTTTCATCAGCAGATATTTTCAGCTTCTTAAGACTCCAGAATGTCTTAAGCTGCTGTGAGTAGCTAAGTATAACATTATGTAGTACATTAACATTGTGATTGTTATCTTTGAGAGAGTAACCAGCTGATACATTGTGTGTATACAAGTCACTATCAAAACTTGGCTTTGACATCAGATAAGGGCTTGCTGATGACTGGTGGTAGGAGATGTTTCCTACCTATTGTTTTGGCAGAGTTTCTATAGTACATGCTTTGGTTTCTCAGCTGAAGGTGCCTCGGTGTATTCTGGGAGGTAAACAAAAATTATAAGGCACATATGTACATGTTACAACACAGCTCCAGTATAAAAACATTTCTCCTTGTAGAAAGGACTTTGTGATAGCTTATCAGCCCTATTGGATAATGGTATAGGGGAGGTAATTGTGAATTCCGCTGTAATTTCTAGACAATATTTCACCCCGAAGAAAGAACAAATAGACCATGGAATATACAGGTATGATTTGATTTCTTAATTTCATTTATGTGTTTGTTATGAATTCTACTGATAATTTATTGAATGATTTGATGACCAATTTATTGATGAGAAAGATAACTTTTTGTAAACATGAATATTAATGGATGATGTTGATATACATGAATTGTATTTATAGTCATATAGATGTTAGGGGAGAGGTGAAAGGAGTCAGTTAAAAAAGGAGAATAAGTAAATGTGTGAGGGTTCAGTACTAAAAGGGGAATAAGTACATGTGTGAGGGGTCGGTACTTAAAGGGAATAAGTAATGTGTGAGGGTCAGACTAAAGGGGAATAAGTAATGTGTGAGGGGTCAGTCAGTACTAAAGGGGAATAAGTATGTGCGAGGGGTAGTAAGGGAATAAGTACATTGTGAGGGGTCAGTCTGATAGGTGAATAAGTACATGTGTGAGGGGTCAGTACTGATAGGTGAATAAGTACATGTGTGAGGGGTCAGTACTGATGGGGAATAAGTACATGTGTGAGGGTCAGTACTGATAGGGAATAAGTACATGTGTGAGGGGTCAGTGCTGATAGGTGAATAATAGTACATGTGTGAGGGGTCAGTGCTGATAGGTGAAAAAGTACATGTGTGAGGGGTCAGTACTGATAGGTGAATAAGTACATGTGTGAGGGGTCAGTACTGATAGGTGAATAAGTACATGTGTGAGGGGTCAGTACTGATAGGTGAATAAGTACATGTGTGAGGGGTCAGTACTGATAGGTGAATAAGTACATGTGTGAGGGGTCAGTACTGATAGGTGAATAAGTACATGTGTGAGGGGTCAGTACTGATGGGGAATAAGTACATGTGTGAGGGGTGATAGGTTGAGGAAAAGTACTGTGTGAGGGTAGTACTGATGGGGAATAAGTACATGTGTGAGGGGTCAGTACTGATGGGAATAAGTACATGTGTGAGGGGTCAGTACTGATAGGTGAATAAGTACATGTGTGAGGGGTCAGTACTGATGGGGAATCAGTTTATGTGTGGGCGGTCAGTACTAATAGGTGAATAAGTACATGTGTGAGGGGTCAGTACTGATGGGGAATAAGTTTATGTGTGGGCGGTCAGTACTAATAGGTGAATAAGTACATGTGTGAGGGGTTAGTTCTGATAGGTGAATTAGTACATGTGTGAGGGGTCAGTACTGATAGGTGAATAAGTACATGTGTGAGGGGTCAGTACTGATGGGGAATAATTACATGTGTGAATGAGTTCAATTCTGTCAGTAGGAAGTCACAACTGAGGAATGGGGTTAAGAACAGTCGTGTATACAGGATAGGGAATTGTCTGAATCAGTGCCTGGTAATTGGTATCAGTTTGTCATTGATATATAGTTCTAGTTGGTACAAGGAGGAATCTGTACAAGGGGGATATATACAGGCTACAATTGGTATGAAGAATGATTTGTACAATGGGAAAATAGAATGAGGAGGAATTGGTACAGGATAGAATTAAGACAAGAGGGAATCTGCACAAGGAAGAGAGTCAAGAGGAAATTGATACAAGATTTAATTGGTACAAGAGGGAATGGATACAATATTTTATTGGTACAAGATGGAATTGATACAAGATTTAATTAATACAAGAGGGAATGGGTACAATATTTAATTGGTACAAGAGGGAATGGATACAATATTTAATTGGTACAAGAGGGAATGGATACAATTTTTTATTGTTACAATATGGAATTGATACAATATTTAATTGGTACAAGAGGGAATGGATACAATATTTTATTGGTACAAGATGGAATTGATACAAGATTTAATTAATACAAGAGGGAATGGATACAATATTTAATTGGTACAAGAGGGAATGGATACAATATTTTATTGGTACAAGAGGGAATGAATACAATATTTAATTGGTACAAGAGGGAATGGATACAATATTTTATTGTTACAATATGGAATTGATACAATATTTAATTGGTACAAGAGGGAATGGATACAATATTTTATTGGTACAAGATGGAATTGATACAAGATTTAATTAATACAAGAGGGAATGGATACAATATTTAATTGGTACAAGAGGGAATGGATACAATATTTTATTGGTACAAGAGGGAATGAATACAATATTTAATTGGTACAAGAGGGAATGGATACAATATTTTATTGGTACAAGAGGGAATAGATACAATATTTAATTGGTACAAGAGGGAATGGATAAAAGATATAATTTGCACAATAAGGAATTTGTACATGATGGAATCGGAAAAAAAGATTAGGTTCATGGAGGAATAGGAATAAAGACAAATTACTGCAGATTGTCACAGGGAGTCCTTGATACCTGTAGGAATAATCTCTATATTGAGATCGTGGTGTTTTCAAACAAAAGTTGCCTCTAAATCGTGTATAATGAAAAAGCAACAATCTATTTTGAAATGTTAGTTGCTTGTTTATATAGATATATTTGTAAAATTCATAACATGTTTGATTTCTGTCTCTTTGTAAAACTGTCTATAAAATATATACATGTACTACTGAATATACAATCGGAACGTCAACTGAAATATGTGTATAAGTTATAAAACTGCTAGAGAAATCGACTTGGCATCAAGGGAAATAAAGACGTCACATCAATGAAATATGTTGACGTTGCATGTCTATTTTGTTCTCCTTAAAAGAACCTATTTTTGATTGAGTAGTTAAGATATGATATAAGTGACTTTTCTGATATGTTTGGAATGTTAGATGAAGGTACTGCATGCTAGTGTGCATTAGATGTGCAGTGGTCTATACTAGACTGACACAACAGCTTGGTTATACACCATAAATATTTATGTTAGGTTTATTTTAGTTCTACAGAATAAATGTCAATTCACATTGATTCATTTGTTCAGTCTTAAGATGTGAGGAATGTTAATTTTAGAATAAAGGTATTCATTGTTACATAGGAATTTGTCTATTTTTCATTTGAAATTTTGATAGTATATGTTAAATTACAAAAAGACACTTTGCCAAATGATGAGTATCGTTTATGCTCCATTGGTGGTGGCGCATCTTTAAGTAAAATAAAACAATTGTAAATGCAGTAACTTTTGTTTGACTGATCAATGTCAAACTTCAGCCATATTTATTTACTCAAAATGTATCAATTCCAACCATCTTGTGATGCAGATTTATTTGTGGAAATCAAATAGGACAGTTGTGGCTGACTATTCCAGTTAGAAATGTGAAAATTATGTAATATACGTGACAACCTATAGATTGATCTAAAGAAGGGTATTGGTTGGGAAGTATAAACTATAGCGTGGGTTCTATGACTATTGCCAATAAACATACCAGGATGGAGCGCAATGAACGTCCGTGTGTCCATAATCATTGGATCCGTCAGAAATATTAAAACAAATACTGCATGTACAACTTAAACTGAACATGATCAGCCTTGGCCGGTGTGTCTTAGTAAGGGAGTGACCAGGATTACATAATATCGATCCCCAGAATTGTCCGTCAATATCATTTTACTAGGCTTGGTTTAATACAGATGATCCTGATAATATGGGGATGATTAATTTATACCCAGATTACATGAGATGGATGAGGCTTGGGAAGCTGAATTGATGGGCTTGGTACTACTGACAATACTGATGAGCTGAACTACTAACATTAAGACATGTACATAAATGTGCTCCTGATGATGCATGTCCTGACATGGGTACTAGGCAGTTCTGGTTAAAACTCTGAATCCCAATTCCCGTATGTAAAATCACAAACAAATATTTCTCACGTGGATTTGAGGTTTCATGGATGAACTGGTAATTAAATTATAACGTCTTATATTTAAATAACGAAGTGATAAGTAATTAAACAATGTAGGTATAGATTTTCCATATAAAAAAGTTTCTGAGAAGACTACCCTGGATATATACTAATGTAGGATTATATCACCATTACCATCACTCGTATATTCACCTTTTTTCAAATGAGAAAAGCCAAAATTGTTGTCCCAAAGTATAAAGAATTTTCTGTTGAATGAAGAATTATCATCAGTGTTAAAGCTATTCTCCCTGACCTAGTTTTAATGTTCTAACAACATATTACCCTCAAGGTGAACTTTGGATTTCAAAAAGAAGATGATAGACATGCACCACCTTAATTGCATATAACAAACAATGCTATGAGAATGTGAAAATATGAGTTATTAGTTATGTGAGCCTCTTATGCCATTGCAAACTTGTACAACCTACATTGACGGTATCCATAGTTAAACCTGCCTTAGAGACCACCTCTGTATAAAGACTACCTGCTTATTACGACCACTTACTGTGGATCCCTGAACTGGCCAATATATTGCTCTGCTATTTGACCTGGTTGTATATTATATATACATAAAGATCACCTGACTATAAAAGAACCTTTTTGTCTTGTGGAAAATTGTAATAAAGTATCTAATGATGTTGAAGCTGGTGTAATAAATAAGTATTATAATACTGTGACAGAGATAGAATAATGCTCTGTCAATATCCAGTTAATTTTTAGTTATTGAGGTTTTTTCATTTCATTTCAACAATTAAATTTTATAGACATATTGATGGTACAGTCAATAGGATGGAACAACAGGCTAGGCCTATATAAGTTCTCTCCATTGGTGGATTGAGTGTTTATATCAGTTATAATATCTATATATATATATTGTTACATTAATATTTTTGAAATGAAAAAAATACAATAATATTCAGGGGAGGTAACTCAGGTTTAACACAGACAGACACACCATAACACACACCTTACACACAATTATAATCTTAACATTAGGATAAAGTGATCATAATATCAATATATATGTATATAATATATCATATTAAATATGTATATATGAGACATAACATTTTTATGGGATAATATACAGTTCGGTGGATTGACCAAAAGTCTGTGTGCATTATTGTACAGGTCATAACCATCCAAACTGTTATTGTTTGAATTATACATAATTAATTATTTTAAGTTTAGAAATATAATAATATGATAACTTATTAACTGTTGTAAAGAATCGCAAACTAAATAAATGAAAATCAGTTTATTAACATAGAAACACAGCAATATTGCCCAACTAGTTTCAAATCATTTCAAGGATTTTACAAAATTACATGTACTTGATTGATATGAAAAATATTCTATGAATAAGTCCAAAGGTCAATATATATAAAGGCTTTCTATAGCTTATAAAGATTAAAACGTTGAGACTTTCCTATGAAATATACGAATATCTTTAAGTATTTGTCTACGGTATTTGTATTTATACCACAATCAGGACATCTGTATATAAATGTGTCAACACTAATATGATTATGTGTATTAGTGTACCTATTCAGGTTTTGTAGTAATTCATAGCAGGAATCATTGTAAAGGGGACATTCTAGAAAATAATGAGAAACTCTTTCTAATGAGGTTTTTTAACTGAAAAAAAAATCAATTCAGCATCATTGGGTAAAATATAACACCAGAAACTTTCCTGCCAAAAGGGAATTTATGTTCAGGAGTGGATGTGGAAAGTCACATAACTCACCTAATATCAGAGTTTTGCTTTCCAATAGGGGAGGTGACCTGATAATTTATACAACAGAATTACTGGTGGAATAGACAAGGTGTTCTCTGTAATGGAACAAACACTTTCGACAGATCTGTACTTTTACACGGTTTATCTTGGCAACGAAGTAACAAAAAATGTAGAGAGACTCTTAAGAGCTTTCTACTTCATTTCCTAGTCATTTACTAGGCATAAAATTTAAATTGATCTTTTAAAAAAAGTCGCATGAAAATAAAAAATTGCACATCTTGCAAAAGAATTTTTAATAGAATAATTACTTTGATTAAAGAAAAAACTAGATAATGGTTAACTAGAATTTTCCAGTATTTTAAAGACTTTTTGGAATCAATATTTATTAGGGATTAGATTCAAGTGTAATCTTTGAAAAATTCTCCACAAAGCATTTTTTTCCTCGTCCATTGGATCAACTGAAGCCATACCAACCATTTGATGTATGGCCTTGTGTATTTCAGGGGTCACTTAA
The DNA here is from genome assembly GCF_041381155.1 of Argopecten irradians. NCBI lineage: Eukaryota > Metazoa > Mollusca > Bivalvia > Pectinida > Pectinidae > Argopecten > Argopecten irradians. The sequence goes on from NC_091144.1 coordinate 5,043,159, forward strand.
AAGCATGTATTACTTGTACAAGACCAACTCGAATGACAAGAGCCTTTCTGAAAAATTGTCGCAGCATATTCATTATCATTAGCATGTTTTAGGAATATCTTTTATCATTAAAGCCGCTTTAACACTGTGTGGGAATTCTTGGATGAAATATACTTAGTGACTCTTGCCAAGACGGAGCCTCAATTTAGATGTCTTTGTTCTGTCGTCGGGCGAATGTGTTGAAGACCAAAATGAAGACAACCAACGCAAGTTTTAAATTGCTTAAGAGTTGAATTTAATTAAGGTGAAAGATCACGGTAATTAAAGAAATAAATGAATGAGGCAAAGGCCTGCTGATGAATCTAGAAGGAAGGCCTTAATCGAAGAAGCCTTGTAATCCAACTATTGAGCCTTAGTGGTAGTGCGATTTTGGCCCTATATATTGAGTTTTTATTTGTGTAGATACTGAATCTAGTGCTGCCTGTGATAGAGAAAGTCTATAGTGCTGGCATTCATAGGGCACGACTATGGGACCCTTTTCAAATTAAAAATGGACAAGTATCAAAATGACCATTTCTTTAAAGATTCTACACCGCTTCAAATGGTATGTTTTCCCTAAACCAGGAGAAGTCGAATAAGAAATTTTTCTTCAGTTACACAAGTTACTTACTTAAATTTACACCATTACCACCTTTGAAAAGTTTTTAGCTTCTAATTAATAATTTACACTGCCCCCAAAAAAATCCGTCGAAATATGTCAATTAAATTATTTTATATAAATTTTTTGAGTTAGTTAAACATAAACAGCAGTGGAGTATATTTAATTCATTCAAAGTAATTTCCCCTGCAACTGCATCCCCAGATGATGTTTTCTAGATTTGTAAAAAATACTGATTATCAGATTTTACCAATTTTTGCTTCAGTCTTTTTCCTGAAATACAGATGGGTGAATTGTTTATTAAGGGCAATGGTGGCTGAGTATAGTTTAGATGTCCCAAAATATTACCATCGACCCACCACCTCTGGGTCCTAGATTTGAATCCCAGGTGGGTCAGTTGCCAGGTACTGACTGCTGGTCAGTGGCAAAGAGCCTTTGGATGTATTATAATTGGAAATTGATATTTTTGAACTTAAAAAAAGAATGCTTCATCTCACTTGATTTTATAACATTAATAACATTCAACTTGTTTTTAAGGCTGTGTCCCAGTTGGTTTATCCCTAGGTCTATAGTTTTTCTCACCTAAAATAAATATGTACCTGAATTCAAAGTTATACAGATGGCAATACGCTAATGTCTTTTAAAAATGAAAATGTTTGATTTTCGCAACACAAACTGTATCAGCAGACCTATTGATTAATGCCTTGGAAGATTAAATACCCATTGTTTGTCGTGTTGGTTATTCATTTATACGACTTAACGTGCATCTGGGGAAAAAACAGGCAGATACTCTGGTGTTCAAATAGCTATTTTAATCTCTCAGGAAATTTTGTATCGTTTTAAAACAAGAGAAAAAAACATGAATGCAAGCGTTTTCATTCATCATATCCTTCACAACGTCTGCACGACTGAATCCATCACTACATGTTAAAGACATCTCGCTGTAGAGGCCTGACTAGTGGCACCTTACCAGATCCAATTCCTGTAATTTTCTGCTTCTATTGTCGTCCCGTTGGACCAATTTACTCTGATCAATATGCAGAATTTGTTTCTGATACGTAACGTTATACAAGCCTTTCACCGACTCTGATCACCACTCTGTTACAGTTGTGTATACTATTATTGTTGACAAATAAATGTGATTTTAAACAGTTTGTCATAGTAAGGTCTCAGTTTCATGTAAAGATGTGCCTTATGATTATTTAGCAAATCCTTAAGACTATTAATAAATGCACTACTACATTAAATTCTGATTTATAGGCAAAGGGAAATTTATAGGTAAAAGGAATATAATTTGATAGGTACTGTGCTGTAACAGGATTTTGTTGTATATTTGAAGATCATTATTTGTTCTAAGATTTTATGTTATTAGGTATACAAAGCTCTAATATTATATACAGCATTCGTTCATCCCCCATAAATTGAACAGAGAAGGATGCTATCTCCCTATTACTTTACTGGAAGTTTATACAGGTAGACTTTCGTCTCCTCGTTATTGACACAGGTAAACGGTGTTCCAGGTAGCTACTACTCGGCAGCTAATTACACCGATACAGATGGGATTGGGTGGCGTGCTTGCACACACTTTTCAGTTGCCTAAGGGGCATGTAAATCGCATCATTAATGATAAACTTTGCTAGGTACCCTTTGGGAGAGACCACCTACCCTCAGCCATAAACTTGCGGCATTCAAGGTGGATATATAACGTGGTTAATACAGTGTTATAATGATATCGACTCCATTGTCAGATCACTGACTTAATGATGATAGAGATTTCTCGAGGCTCGTTGCAGTTATTGAATTTTGACATGCTATGTTAAAATCATTTTGTACCCTTTAGTGATATTGGAGAGCGTTATAAAAACCAAATTGAATTTTTAAAACTACAATGTAGTGACTTGATCAAGTAATGTTACGCATCCTGATAAGATACTTTGTGTACCGATATCAGTGTGAATCATGTCTGCCGATCAAAGTGTGAAATAGCATTTTCTGGTGATGACTTTAACTTGTCTGAAAGTGACCCAAGTGATATCACCCGTAAAAACCAGCGACCCAAGTGATATCACCCATGAAAACCAGTACTGGAGCAGTCCTACAAATAGTGCCCCAAAGTGACCCAAGTGATATCACCCGTGAAAACCAGTACTGGAGCAGTCCTACAAATAGTGCCCCAATAATAGCTGCCACTGGAGTGAAAGCAAAGCCACATCTAGAAAACTTGCTTTTCATGTTCAAAGGTCAAGTTTACGTCTGACTGAATATTTTACAAGTTTACGTCTGACTGAATATTTTACAATAAATATTGAAACCTGTTGGATTAAACAATATTAAATATCACGTAAACCTTCCCACTAGTGACTGACTTCTGGACTGTTTGAGGTGTAATGGTGTATAGGTCAAGGTCACACTAACAAAACGAAATTAGATTCATTGTGATAACTATATATAGATCACTTACTAAGGTCCGTGATAACTATATATAGATCACTTACTAAGGTCCGTGATAACTATATATAGATCACTTACTAAGGTCCGTGATAACTATATATAGATCACTTACTAAGGTCCGTGATAACTATATATAGATCACTTACTAAGGTCCGTGATAACTATATATAGATCACTTACTAAGGTCCGTGATAACTATATATAGATCACTTACTAAGGTCCGTGATAAACTATATATAGATCACTTACTAAGGTCCGTGATAACTATATATAGATCACTTACTAAGGTCCGTGATAACTATATATAGATCACTTACTAAGGTCCGTGATAACTATATATAGATCACTTACTAAGGTCCGTGGATCACTTACTAAGGTCCGTGATAACTATATATAGATCACTTACTAAGGTCCGTGATAACTATATATAGATCACTTACTAAGGTCCGTGATAACTATATATAGATCACTTACTAAGGTCCGTGATAACTATATATAGATCACTTACTAAGGTCCGTGATAACTATATATAGATCACTTACTAAGGTCCGTGATAACTATATATAGATCACTTACTAAGGTCCGTGATAACTATATATAGATCACTTACTAAGGTCCGTGATAACTATATATAGATCACTTACTAAGGTCCGTGATAACTATATATAGATCACTTACTAAGGTCCGTGATAACTATATATAGATCACTTACTAAGGTCCGTGATAACTATATATAGATCACTTACTAAGGTCCGTGATAACTATATATAGATCACTTACTAAGGTCCGTGATAACTATATATAGATCACTTACTAAGGTCTGATAACTATATATATAGATCACTTACTAAGGTCCGTGTAACTATATATATAGATCACTTACTAAGGTCCGTGATAACTATATATAGATCACTTACTAAGTCCGTGATAACTATATATAGATCACTTACTAAGGTCCGTGATAACTATATATATAGATCACTTACTAAGGTCTGTGATAACTATATATATATAGATCACTTACTAAGGTCCGTGATAACTATATATAGATCACTTACTAAGGTCCGTGATAACTATATATAGATCACTTACTAAGGTCCGTGATAACTATATATAGATCACTTACTAAGGTCCGTGATAACTATATATAGATCACTTACTAAGGTCCGTGATAACTATATATAGATCACTTACTAAGGTCCGTGATAACATATATAGATCACTTACTAAGGTCCGTGATAACTATATATAGATCACTTACTAAGGTCCGTGATAACTATATATAGATCACTTACTAAGGTCCGTGATAACTATATATAATCACTTACTAAGGTCCGTGATAACTATATATAGATCACTTACTAAGGTCCGTGATAACTATATATAGATCACTTACTAAGGTCCGTGATAACTATATATAGATCACTTACTAAGGTCCGTGATAACTATATATAGATCACTTACTAAGGTCCGTGATAACTATATATAGATCACTTACTAAGGTCCGTGATAACTATATATAGATCACTTACTAAGGTCCGTGATAACTATATATAGATCACTTACTAAGGTCCGTGATAACTATATATAGATCACTTACTAAGGTCCGTGATAACTATATATAGATCACTTACTAAGGTCGTGATAACTATATATAGATCACTTACTAAGGTCCGTGTATCCGTGATAACTATATATAGATCACTTACTAAGGTCCATCCCAGTGGGCAGGAGGGGTGGGGCCCAATAGGGGAAATAAAGGGGATTGTAACGAAATTTGGCCACAAACATCCTTCGGGGAAGGGGAACAGATTTTATATAAATTTTGGCTCTGACCTCCCAGGGGCAGGAGGGGCGGGGCCCAATAGGGGAAATAGAGGTAAATCCCATAAATCGCTTCTCGTCCTAGAGTTCTGCATGTATTGTAACCAAATTTGGCCAAAAACATCCTTGGGAGAAGATGAACAGAACTTGTATAAATTTTGGCTCTGACCCCCCAGGGGCAGGAGGGGTGGGGCCCAATAGGGGAAATAGAGGTAAATCTCATAAATCGCTTCTTGTCCTAGAGTTCTACATGGATTGTGACCAAATTTGGCCACAAACATCCTTGGGGGAAGGGGAACAGAACTTGTATAAATTTTGGCTCTGACCCCCCGGGGGCAGGAGGGGCGGGGCCCAATAGAGGAATAAGAGAAAAATATTCAAATTCTTTCAGAAAAGAAACAATGAACCTTTATTCATATCAGTACTTGGCATTACAAACCAGGTGAGCGATACAGGCCCTCTGGGCCTCTTGTTGGTTGAAGGTGACACATTTACTTCCATGGATTCCATAGTTACCAGAATGAAGTAGCGGAATTATGTTTTGGAGAATAATGGGTTTAATAAACTTTGACTAAAAAATGGACAGGTTGATTGTGTTTTGTTGAGTGGAAAGTTGACACAGTACAAAATTCAAGGCAGTAGTTAATATTTCAGAGTTTATATTTTTTGGTTACAAGTCCTATCCTTAATATTTTACCAAAGGATTTGTTCCAAAATAGAGAAAGTTTGGAACTGATTAATCAAACGAAGAACATTCATATTTCAGGTCTCCAATTAAAAGTTTGAATAGAAGCTTGCTGATTCAGCTGGCTTCACACTGATCTATGATGGAATCCATTAGAGCCAGGTAGTGGTGTGAACAGTTCTGGGACGACAGATTACACAATGACTAAGTAAGCAGGGACCAACACTTCTACAATATTGGATTGGAAAATAAATTTTTTTTTCAGATGGTGTTGCTGAGAAACAGATATTTTGGTGAAGATTTTGTCGTTAGTGGATTGTCCTGGTGTACTTGGCCACCCTTTGGAGTAATTGTCTATCGTTGACAAGGACAAATTATCTGGGGTCAAGGTAAATGAGTTTTTTGGCCCTCTGGCAGTATTTGGTCACGGAGTGCACAGAGATGGTTCTGGTTACTTCTCCATTCTTTGACAAATATCAGCTAGAGGAAGATTGCTTAAGTTTTAAGATTGTTTTTAGTCTCACCGATTCTACAACTATCAATATCTGGTATATTACATATGATTTATATTTTGTAAGGAGATATCAGATACATGTTGAGGATGTTACATGTTATAAGTTGTCCAACCCTGTGTTTGTCACAGCATGGATGACCTCCCCTTATCTATGTGAAGAGGAGAAATGTAAATATGCTTTAACTTAAATTAGCAGAGCTTCCAAAATATTTGGGAGATATTGTTGATATTTAGCTCACTGATGTTGATGTTTTGTGCTCGAGACAAAAAAAAAAAAAATAACACAAAAAAACCTAGCTGTTCCCTTCGTGTTGCATGGAGACTAAAATATGCCACATTCAACTGTCTTACAAAAACATGTAGTTTAACCAACATTTTGTCCTGATTTTGAAATCTGTAAAAGATATCCAGTGTACTTAAGAGTGTGATATCAGTATACCAACATTGTCTATATCTGTAAGGTACATAGGAATTCTGGGTGAAATGCCACAATCATACAAGACAGAAAATCAGAGGAATAATGGGTAAAATGACATTTAATCGCAATTCAGAATTAAAAAAACTTACCCAGTCAAATTGTAGTGTTGTCACGCTGTACCGTACTGTCCACATTCGCAGTCACATGACACTAGTGCCACCATTTTGGAAGTGAGTAAGCCACACCCATCAGGTCCCAGATTGTAGGGGAACAGCTGTGGGTACAGATGGAGTGGTATCAAATTAGTCTTATGTAAGTAGGGCATGCAGATGATATTCAAAACAAAAGCATGAAAAGAAATATGACACCAGTATTACTTTGATTTCTCTGTGATAATTAGATTTGAAATTAAAAAAAAAATCATCTACAAGTTAATAGCATTAAGTCTGATAAAAATACAGCCCATTTACAATGTTAGAATATCTGGGTAAATATCTTTATTGATGGCAGACGACACATGCTATATAAAATTCTTTGAAATTATTAAAGAATACATTAAAGTGCTTGCTAAATGGGCTGCATAATGTGTTTCATGTTGACGACCTTGAAATGATAGTAGACTGCAGACACCAGTACCATGTGTGATACCTGGAGCCATTTGGGTAATTTGTTTACCTATAGCTCACTAGATGATGGGACGGTTTGATCTTTATTGATAGCATCTTTGCATCTTTGCCCTGTCCTAGGTTTGTCGTGTAGAAAGTTCTGTCAGTCTCCAACAAGGACTCCCAGATTGTAACAGCAGTGTTCATCTGACTGTGGCAACTACACAAGCTGTTAGCTGTTTTCATAACACTCGTTTTAATTGGTCCAACGATGGCTGTCTGTCGCCACCTTGTCTGCTGTTATAAAACATTGATATGGCTGCACTTTCTTGTTTCATATAGCGTTCTTCCATTGATACGATCGTGCACACACGGCACTGTTCCCATAGAACACGAGCCACTGGCGCGCGACACAACTTCAAAGGGATGATCCACTTCATCGAACACACATAATTGAAGCGTATTCTTGCGGGATTTCTACAATTTTTACCTCATCAGCAATATTGCATGTTGACAGTCTACTAACACAATGTCTGGGGATAGACTCGAGATTTTAATTTGAGATATGTTCATTTTATTTTTGCTGTTATTCTATTTACTGCAGATTTAAGGTGTAAAACAGCCAATTGAAATGGTGTGATCATCGTAAATGTTCTTTTTACTGGGTCAGGAGTAGTGGGATGAGATATGGATGGCCTGAGGCTGATCAGGCTCCGGGTACATTGTTGTTATTGTGGAAGGGAAGAATTACAACAGGCTAGGTGGATATGTGTACAGATGTAGGATAGGTAGAGCATAACTTGTTGAAGTTATAGAGATGGACTGAAATCATCTTTATGATAATTTAAAATTAGGTAGGAAGAGGATGATGTCAAGGTTTCACAAGAATATGACAATGTTGTTTTAAGTTAAAAACTATCGTAGTTCAATACCACATATGGTTAATATTGAACACATTTGTCAGGAAATTATGTGTTGGGTTGGCCATGGAACATTAGTAAGGGATGACCTTGTAGAGAAAGGCCTGTTTGGATGTAAATATCAATCTAGATCGTTGAAAAAAGCCGATCTATGAAACAAAAGCCGGACATTATAACTAATTATAGGCACTTGGGCAAGAACACGAAGGCAATAAAAAGGGAGCTCTCCTGCTTTATGTGCAGGGTAGTGATTATAGAGAGAAATTACGGTCTCCCAGCATATAAACACAACAGCAACTTCATGCTTCACCCAGCCAGTAAGTTATTTTCCTCAGGCCAAATTGATATGATAAAACTTATGACATTTTGGTGGTAAAAAATGGGATTCAAATAAAGAGACGGGATACTATACTGGAATCGATAATGTTGAGGCCTAGACGGCCGGAAGCCAGAGATAGGGAGTGCTTATCTATATGTGACTCTCTCGTGGTGCTTTCCCTTCCTGTTATGCTCTGTTATATTAAGTTATAGTAGATGTGATAGGGATCGCCATATTATCCCGAGTCTAACGTACACATGCAGGTCTATATACTACAAATGTAACATACTTAATATCCTTAACTATATAGTAGGCTCTATTGGACAATATTGGTTACCGTATTCCACCCAATAAGCGGCCAGGGCGTTTAAAAAATTGAAAAAATGAAAAGATGCTAATAAGACAAAATTATTGCAAATCTAGACAGTTTTGTGTAGTTTTGATTAATAATGATGAGTGAACAATTAAAATTGAGGCCTCAAAGAGGGGAAGGGGCGCTTAAAGGGACATGGGCGCTTATTGGGTTGAATATGGTAATTCATTTTGAAGCAATATTGGTTAATTCATTTTGTATGATAATTAACGATGTCATGGATATATTTGTGATAGATTTGTGTGGTAGATGTGGTCCCAGAAGTCATATTTTCGTTTTACATCCATTAAGGAAATCATATACATTGAGGTACATTCAAACAGTGGTATTTGTTTTTGGGTTGAATTAACTTCTTTATTAAGATAAAAACATGTTATATGATCATTTACGATGTCCTGGATATATTTCAGATGGATCAGTGTGGAGGAGTTGGTCCCGGAAGTCATATTTCCTGTGTTACTTCTGTTAGGGAAATTATATATATCGGGGTACATTCAACTCGTGGTGTTTAATTTTGGGTTGAATTCATGTCTTTAGTAAATTAAAAAAAAGCAATAACAATGTCCTTGACATTTGTGATGGATTTGTTTGGTAGAGGTGGTCCCGGAAGTCATATTTCCTGTGTTACTTCCGTTAGGGAAATCATATATATCGGAGTACATTCAACTCGTGGTATTTAATTTTGGGTTGAATTCATGTCTTTAGTAAATTCAAAAAGAGCAATAACAATGTCCTTGACATTTGTGATGGATTTGTTTGGTAGAGGTGGTCCCGGAAGTCATATTTCCTGTGTTACTTCTGTTAGGGAAATCATATATTTCGGGGTACATTCAACTCGTGGTATTTAATTTTGGGTTGAATTCATGTCTTTAGTAAATTCAAAAAAAGCAATAACAATGTCCTTGACATTTGTGATGGATTTGTGTGGTAGAGGTGGTCCCGGAAGTCATATTTCCTGTATTACTTCCGTTAGGGAAATAATATATATCGGGGTACATTCAACTCGTGGTATTTAATTTTGGGTTGAATTCATGTCATTAAAGATGTTATTTATTTTGTGTTGGCTCTATATATATATAAACAAAGCAAGAAATGAGCAATGCAATGAAACACAATATTAACCCTTATGTGAAGTTACTAACAAACCATTTCCATTTGCAAACTCTTCCAAAACGTTATAGATGTTAGACAGCATATATTTCTATTAAGGATTAATATTACTGAGTGTCTAAAACAAATCTATAAAGGGCAATAACTCTCTAAGATACTGTCAGACAATTTTCATATTAAAACTCTTCCAAGATATCAGACTTACCTACAGAGTTGTATTAATATATTTATTTTTTAAGCTTTGTGAATATTTACTTCAGTTATAGTGTTCACAAGGCTTATTAGTGGTTATTATTGCAAAGGGCAGTAACTCCAAATTTACTGTCCGATAATTCTGATTTTTGAACTCAATTGTAATCTTACTAATTGTAGCTATGTACACAAACAAAGTTTTATAAAGCTCAGAAAATATTTACTTCAGTTATTGTGTCCACAAGTTCTAATAACAATTATTATTGCAAAGGGCAATAAGTTATTGTAAGTCTGTTTTTCAAACTTGACCAAGATCTTGCCAATATAAGTCCGCATACAAAGTTTCAGTTCATTAGAGAATCTCATTCTATCAAATACCAAGAAAATTATGAACACTTTTATAAGATACGTTGAAGAACTCTTAACCAACTACAGCATGGCGACCAATTCTTGCAATTGAATAAAATTCAGATTACAATTACCATTACAATACCATTACAATAGTATTGCAATTGCAGTCTGCATTAGTTAAACTATCCTAATAGTGTTTCCCCCCAATAGAAATAGTATTGCAATAGTAATCCTACCATTGGACTGAACTGGACTAAAATGAGATACTCGCAGAGGTTTGATATGATAACAGACTAACATTTGTTATCAAAAGTCACTTTTCCCACATGCTATTCAATCAAAAACAAACACTGACATTGTTCTTAATGTCAGTGAGTTTGATCATGAATGGGACTAATTCACATACCATGTGATACCTGATAACATTTGTGGGGGAATGATGTTTCTATTGGTGATGGAATGAAGTCAAAATATGATATTCCACGCTAACGCTATTTCAGCCGGAAGATTACAAAGAGTTACGTTCAATTACCACTAGAGATACTATGTAGTCCCGCACAAACGTTAACAGGTATCATATGGTACGTGAATTAGTTCCATTGTCACTGACACTAGCAAAGGGAAGTAACTCTAAACCAAAACTGCTCCAGATTTACGACAAGAAGTCCAATTTATGGACGGATTTAATAGAATTCAGAATGCAATACTATTGAATTTGCAGTCTGCATTAGTTAAACTATTCCAATAATTCCCCCCCCCCCCCCACAATAGAAATAGTATTGCAATAGTAATCCTACCATTGGACTGAACTGGACTAAAATGAGATACTCGCAGAGGTTTAACATGATAACAGACTAACAGTCGTTAACAAAAGTCACTTTTCCCACATGCTATTCAATCAAAAACAAACACTGACATTGTTCTCAATGTCAGTGAGTTTGATCATGAATGGGACTAATTCACATACCATGTGATACCTGATAACATTTGTGGGGGAATGATGTTTCTATTGGTGATGGAATGAAGTCAAAATATGATATTCCACGCTAACGCTATTTCAGCCGGAAGATTACAAAGAGTTACGTTCAATTACCACTAGAGATACTATGTAGTCCCGCACAAACGTTAACAGGTATCATATGGTACGTGAATTAGTTCCATTGTCACTGACACTAGCAAAGGGAAGTAACTCTAAACCAAAACTGCTCCAGATTTACGACAAGAAGTCCAATTTATGGACGGATTTAATAGAATTCAGAATGCAATACTATTGAATTTGCAGTCTGCATTAGTTAAACTATTCCAATAATTCCCCCCCCCCCCCCAATAGAAATAGTATTGCAATAGTAATCCTACCATTGGACTGAACTGGACTAAAATGAGATACTCGCAGAGGTTTGATATGATAACAGGCTAACATTTGTTATCAAAAGTCACTTTTCCCACATGCTATTCAATCAAAAACAAACACTGACATTGTTCTTAATGTCAGTGAGTTTGATCATGAATGGGACTAATTCACATACCATGTGATACCTGATAACATTTGTGGGGGAATGATGTTTCTATTGGTGATGGAATGAAGTCAAAATATGATATTCCACGCTAACGCTATTTCAGCCGGAAGATTACAAAGAGTTACGTTCAATTACCACTAGAGATACTATGTAGTCCCGCACAAACGTTAACAGGTATCATATGGTACGTGAATTAGTTCCATTGTCACTGACACTAGCAAAGGGAAGTAACTCTAAAAACCAAAACTGCTCCAGATTTACGACAAGAAGTCCAATTTATGGACGGATTTAATAGAATTCAGAATGCAATACTATTGAATTTGCAGTCTGCATTAGTTAAACTATTCCAATAATCCCCCCCCCCCCCCCCCCCCACAATAGAAATAGTATTGCAATAGTAATCCTACCATTGGACTGAACTGGACTAAAATGAGATACTCGCAGAGGTTTGATATGATAACAGGCTAACATTTGTTATCAAAAGTCACTTTTTCCCACATGCTATTCAATCAAAAACAAACACTGACATTGTTCTTAATGTCAGTGAGTTTGATCATGAATGGGACTAATTCACATACCATGTGATACCTGATAACATTTGTGGGGGAATGATGTTTCTATTGGTGATGGAATGAAGTCAAAATATGATATTCCACGCTAACGCTATTTCAGCCGGAAGATTACAAAGAGTTACGTTCAATTACCACTAGAGATACTATGTAGTCCCGCACAAACGTTAACAGGTATCATATGGTACGTGAATTAGTTCCATTGTCACTGACACTAGCAAAGGGAAGTAACTCTAAACCAAAACTGCTCCAGATTTACGACAAGAAGTCCAATTTATGGACGGATTTAATAGAATTCAGAATGCAATACTATTGAATTTGCAGTCTGCATTAGTTAAACTATTCCAATAATTCCCCCCCCCCCCCCCCCCACAATAGAAATAGTATTGCAATAGTAATCCTACCATTGGACTGAACTGGACTAAAATGAGATACTCGCAGAGGTTTGATATGATAACAGGCTAACATTTGTTATCAAAAGTCACTTTTCCCACATGCTATTCAATCAAAAACAAACACTGACATTGTTCTTAATGTCAGTGAGTTTGATCATGAATGGGACTAATTCACATACCATGTGATACCTGATAACATTTGTGGGGGAATGATGTTTCTATTGGTGATGGAATGAAGTCAAAATATGATATTCCACGCTAACGCTATTTCAGCCGGAAGATTACAAAGAGTTACGTTCAATTACCACTAGAGATACTATGTAGTCCCGCACAAACGTTAACAGGTATCATATGGTACGTGAATTAGTTCCATTGTCACTGACACTAGCAAAGGGAAGTAACTCTAAACCAAAACTGCTCCAGATTTACGACAAGAAGTCCAATTTATGGACGGATTTAATAGAATTCAGAATGCAATACTATTGAATTTGCAGTCTGCATTAGTTAAACTATTCCAATAATTCCCCCCCCCCCCCACAATAGAAATAGTATTGCAATAGTAATCCTACCATTGGACTGAACTGGACTAAAATGAGATACTCGCAGAGGTTTGATATGATAACAGGCTAACATTTGTTATCAAAAGTCACTTTTCCCACATGCTATTCAATCAAAAACAAACACTGACATTGTTCTTAATGTCAGTGAGTTTGATCATGAATGGGACTAATTCACATACCATGTGATACCTGATAACATTTGTGGGGGAATGATGTTTCTATTGGTGATGGAATGAAGTCAAAATATGATATTCCACGCTAACGCTATTTCAGCCGGAAGATTACAAAGAGTTACGTTCAATTACCACTAGAGATACTATGTAGTCCCGCACAAACGTTAACAGGTATCATATGGTACGTGAATTAGTTCCATTGTCACTGACACTAGCAAAGGGAAGTAACTCTAAACCAAAACTGCTCCAGATTTACGACAAGAAGTCCAATTTATGGACGGATTTAATAGAATTCAGAATGCAATACTATTGAATTTGCAGTCTGCATTAGTTAAACTATTCCAATAATTCCCCCCCCCCCCCCCCCCCCACAATAGAAATAGTATTGCAATAGTAATCCTACCATTGGACTGAACTGGACTAAAATGAGATACTCGCAGAGGTTTAACATGATAACAGACTAACAGTCGTTAACAAAAGTCACTTTTCCCACATGCTATTCAATCAAAAACAAACACTGACATTGTTCTCAATGTCAGTGAGTTTGATCATGAATAGGACTTTTAAATTCATGTACCATGTGATACCTGACAAGGTGTGTGCAGGACTACTGTATCTAATGGTGATGGAATGACGTCAAAAGATGATATCCTAACGTCATTGCAACGCCATTATTGGGTATCACGTGGTATGTGAATTAGTCCTATTGTCACTGACACTAGCAAAGGGAAGCAACTCCAAACAAACACTGCACCAGATGTACAACATGCTGTCCAATTCATAGACTGAATTAAAGAGAATCCAGAATACAATACCATTGCAATTGTAGTCTGCATTAGTTAAACCAATTGTGTCCTCCCCCCATTAGCAGTTGTAACCCTGGTCAATACCAGCAACAACATACCACTCGGCTAGAGATAACTTCTCTTTTGCTCGATCGATTGAGCGTCAGACTAGTAATCCAGAGGTCCTGAGTTTGATCCCTGGCAGAGGCAGTGATTGAAATTATTATAAATCCTGCTCCCCGTTAGTATTGCAATAGTGAAAATTGTAGGGGATAGTCCTCTTACCATTGAACAACAGTTAGAATTACCTGAAACGGACTGAACTGGACTAAAATGAAGTACTCGTAGAGGTTAAATAAGATAACAGATACAGATAACAGTTGTTATCAAAAGTCACTTTTTCCCCCATGCTATTCAATCAAAAACAAACACTGACATTGTACTTAATCGCAATTGTCAGTGTGTTTAATGATGAATTGTCACTGACACAGCAAAGGGAAGTAACTCTAAACAAACACTGCACCAGATGTGCGACATGAAGATCAATTCATAGACTGAATTTAATAAAATTCAGAATGCAAATTAGCTAGCCAATTGGGATTACGTGATCATAAACAAGGTTTAGTTCCCCTTTGATGGTCAATCAGGATTTCATGACTAATAAGAATAACAATAGTATTGTAATAGCTAAATTTTCCTATAAACTCAATCAATAGCTAATTGTATACCCTCCCCCTCCCTAGTCCCAGTTCTAGTTAAAACTTTTGCTGACTAACATCTATAATATTCTGAATGAGTTTGAATATGGAAATGGTTTGTCAATAACTTTCCATAAAGGTTGTTGTGTTTGATTTTATTGCTTATTGGTATATTCATAAGTGTTGCAACAATACGCTTCCCCCATGATACATTACATATCGCGATACTTGTCACATGATATGATACATATCATGATATGTATGAAATAAAATTAATCTATCAAAAAGTAAAAATTTTCTACTCTTTCACTGTTGATTTTACTCCTTCTTGTTCAATAATACAGAATGCAAAATACTACCGTATGTGTGATTTTAAAGTTGCAGGAGGTTGTTTTAATTCTATAATGTTTCCAGGTCTTTAAAGCTCTGCCATAGTTTGTTTGTGCATGGAGAGATACTCATAACGGCTCAAAAATCTGAATTTCGCCTATCCACAAATTGGTGGGGAGTACCATGAAAGTAAAAAAAAATACTGTGAACTGAACTGTGTAGTTTATACTGTGATATTATCGTCCCAAGGTTTATTGTTGTAGCACTTAATATTCATGTAACTTACATATATATGTTATACAATGTGACACGGTCAATGACATCACATTGTTTACGGGTTCTGTTGTGTCTGCACTTGTAGACTGGGATGTAGGTAGCTACCAAGTCCGTTCAAATGAATGAACTTGATCTTCATTCAACGTTACAGGGTCAAATAATTTAAAATCTTTAATCAACTTCTTAATTGTTAATACCCAAGCGTTATCATTATAAGGCTCCTTGGACCTCTTGTTTAAAAAAGGCAATGCAATAAAAAAAACTGCATTTGTATAGATGAACATCAAAAAGATTAATGTTAATTTGGTTAAAATATCATATGATAGTTGAAAAGCAACTTAAAAGTATTGTAAAGTTTTATTCTTCAGGAATATATCAACAAATGACACTTAGAAATTGAAGATGTCTTGTAGACTGTCAACATAAAGTGAAACAAAATACCATGCCACCGACTCTATCCTACGTGGGGTCCCATTACGGCCAGGAATTTGTATGGACTTTTAGCTATAGATTGACTGTGGGGGATGTTGATGCAGGGGAAGGAGGGTGGGGCAATGGGTAATGTGGAGGTTGTGGGGCAATGGGTATGCCGTAGGTGATGGATGGAGGCAATAAGGTGGAGGTGGTGGTAAATAGCATATCTGCTTACCCCTGGCTTCTTTTACACTTCCAATTATTGAACTTATTGGGTCATCCAGTCATATTATCTTTCCCTAAAACAAAAATCCTTGTACTTCTTACGATGGGCAATGGTAGACTAACACAGAAAAGTACTCACAAGTATAGAGCTACAGGTCCTTTACCGGCCCTAGAACCCAGGTACTGAAAAGTACTCACAGACACAATAGGTAGAGGGAGAACAATGGGGAGTGGGGTGTATAGGGAAGTGTATATATCTATACAGACCGTGAGTAACCCGTTCTCCTCATGTCCAGGATTTCTTATGGAGACATGACAATTTTGTCTTAAATAAATGTATTTATCAATTATGAAATTATATGAAAAAAAAAATACATAAAAAACAATAACTACTAAAAATTAAAAAAAAATCAGCAATAACTCCCCAAACGCCAAGTGCATTGTTTATGATTTGAGTAATATGGAGAGAAAACACCTTATAGATTCACAGGTGTTTATATCTTATGGATTTGTTAAGAATCACCAAAACCACATGGCCATCTGAATGTTAATGATCACCAAAACTACATGGCCATCTGAATGTTAATGATCACCAAAACCACATGGCCATCTGAATGTTAATAAATGATTGGGTTACTGATTTAGGTACTGTATGGTCAATGTGTCAGAAGTTGAGGGAATATTCACTAAAATGAGAAAAATAAAAAAAAAATATGTATATATTTATATTTAGCATAATTACCCAATTTCTGATCTTTTCAGGGATCAATTCTTATGACCATGTCATTGTTGTTAGAAATATAGCAAATCATATGTTCTATAAAAACAGCTGGCTATTCTCTATATACATGTAGCATCTACTGACTCTTTGTGTGGAAACATTCCTTGTTTTGTGGTTTCTGTTAACCACCAAATGATATAAAAAACCAGTGAAATATTTGGTTTTATTTACTTGGAATCGCTGCCCCATGTAGGCTAACCACAAATGTATCTAACCACAAAACAGTTTGAAATCTTACAAACTATGAGAACAAATACCCACAGAACTTATACAGTATAACAATAAAGTGTACAGTCTGTTAACAGCCACCATTGTGTAAAGATCACCTGCATGATAATTAAGACCACTTTTCTAGAGTTCTAAATGACCAATATCAGTACAATTCAACCTGTTTATAATGACAATCTCTTATATGTTCCATGGGTGGTCTTAATAGACAGGTTTGACTGTTATACCACAGGTACAAATATCTAGGGGGTCTTTATAGACAATGTTCCATGGGTGGTCTTAATAGACAGGTTTGACTGTTATACCACAGGTACAAATATCTAGGGGGTCTTTATAGACAAGTTTGACTGTATATCACAGGTACAGATACTTGGGTGGTCTTTCTAGACAGGTTTGACTGTATATGATTTTTGATAAAACAAGGTTTTTGTCTGATCTAATTAGTTGTAGAAGAAAATATTCATTCTTGTCAATTGCCTTGACCAGGAATCCAAACCCACGTTTCTGAAAAACCATACAGCTCTACCAGGTTAGCCAAAGGAGCCATGCTCCATGGCAGCTGAGTGACAGAGACCTATTTATGTTTGGCACATTAAGGCTTGGTCAGAATAAAGACAGTTTATACCACTGGTCTTATCATCATTTTCCCACAGCAGAAACATAATATGCTCTTTCTCCTTTTTGTTAAACTTTTGGGGTTGGTTTTATGGTAACAAGATCATGTAAGGTCCAACAGAGAGCCAATGGTATTATTGGTATATGTACATGTGTGACTTGCACAATGATATTCTCTTACAAGGTTTCCTTTAATTTCCTAATCTGTAGAATTTAATGTAAACAGCATAATTAGGAAGTAAGATTGTAGAATTTAATTAAATACAAATGTTGCTTGTATATTTCTTTTTTTTTAATTAAATGTTTTTATGAATTTTTTGGGGTTTTATGTTTGGAAATTGAAATAAAACCTTTGCTATGCTAGTCTGTGAAGCACATACAAATATACAATTCCATATTGATATGCATTTAGGTTGAAAATATGAAGGCCACATGGGATGGCAATAAGAGATGTCAAGAAAACTGGTTTGTCCTTAATAATTGTTATATATATATGATCTAGCCATGAAATGTGTTTAAGGGAGGATGGAATGTTACTTAACCATATCAATACCACTGCAGTCATCAAATCTGAAATTCATGATTAGGCAAATCTTTCTGTCCACTTTTCTCTTTTGTTATGCATCTAGCACCCAAGATGGCTGCCACAACATTTGATTTGCTGAAGGCAACTCCTAGTGTAATTCCAAATGATTTGTTATAATTTATTAAACAACCGCCTCATTAAGGCCCTTGTTTTAACCGAGTGGATAAGAAGTGTGTATGCATCAGGTCTAACCTTACGTTTTCCTTTTGACTCTTAAATTGTTGTATAGCTTTTAAATTTTTTCAAAATATGAAAAAAATATATATATTTCAGAAAAAGAAGTCCACAGGGTTTGGATATATTAATTATATAACCATACCATAATGTTTATTGGTATATATAGCACAGGTACAAGGAGCATTTGCCCTTTTGACATTGTCATTTAAATGGCGGTGGTAAATTATAGCACATAAAAATATATCCAAAGTACTTTGAGATGGATTCTGGGTCATTCAGTAATTATCCATTCTTTATATGAAATATCATGACAGTCATTGTATCAGTTCATACGATTCCTTTATTTTTAAAATGTTTATTTTTAGATGACGTCACATTGTTTACGGGTTCTGTGGTGTCTGCACTTGTTGACTAGTAGACTGGTATGGAGGGCTACCAAGTTCGTTCAAATGAATGACCTTGACTTCATTCAACGTTACATGGTCAAATAAGTTGTAAAAATGAACATCAAAAAGCTTCATTAGTTAATGCTTATTTGGTAAGAATATCATATGATAGCTGAAAAGCAACTTAAAAGTATTGTAAGGAAAAGTTTTAATTCTTCAGGAATATGTCAACAAATGTCAGTTGGAAATTAATGAAGATTTGTAGACTGTCAACATAAAGTAAAACAAACACCATGTCATCGCCTCTACCCTACCCCATTACGGCCAGGAAGTTGTATGGGGTATAATACCTGTAGCTGTAGAATGACTGTGGGGGATGTTGATGCAGGGGAAGGAGGGTGGGGCAGTGGGTATGCCGTAGGTGTTGGGGTAGGGGGTAGGATGGAGGTGGTGGGGCAGGGGTAGGATGGAGGCAACAATGTGGGAGATGGTGCTAATTAAGTTTAAGACACTTTCTTTGCATATTTGCTCACCCTCCGGCTCCTTTTCGCATCCAATCGTTGAATATAGCTTCATATCGAAACAATTGAGTCATATAGTCATATTATCTTTTCCCGTAACAAAAATCCTTGTGCTTCTTAGGATGGGCAATGGTAGACTAACACAGAAATGTACTCACAAGTATAGAGCTACAGGTAAGTCCTTTACTGGGCCTAAAACCCAGGTACTGAAAAGTACTCACAGTAGGCAGAGGGAGAACAATGGGGAGTGGAGTGTATAGGGAAGTGTATATATCTATACAGACCGTGAGTAACCCGTTCTCCTCATGTCCAGGATTTCTTATGGAGACATGACAATTTTGTCTTTAATAAATGTATGCTTTATATCTATGATGTTGATAATGGTAGTGTCTCCAGAAGGCTCTTTTCAAATATAAAATAAAAAAAAAACAAAACCCAATAAACTCCCCAAATGCAAAGTGTATTATTTGAGAGAAATTCTCAATTCTATTTTTAGCCCACCATCATCAGATGGTGGGCTATTCATATCGCCCTGCGTCCGTGGTCCGTGGTCCGTGGTCCGTCGTCCGTCCGTAAACAATGCTTGTTATCACTATTTCTTAAAAACTGCTGCAGGGATTTTGTTCAAACTTCACATGGAGGGTCCCCTTGGTCCATATTTGTGCCATACAGATTTTGAGGCTGATCGGAAAAACAAGATGGCCGCCAGGCAGCCATCTTTGATTTTGGCAGTTGAAGTTTGTTATCAATATTTCTTGAGAACTACTGAAGGGATTTTGTTCAAACTTCACACGAAGGTTACCCTTGGTCCCTAGTTGTGCCATACAGATTTTGAGGCTGATCGGAAAAACAAGATGGCCGCCAGGCAGCCATCTTTGATTTTGGCAGTTGAAGTTTGTTATCGATATTTCTTGAGAACTACTGAAGGGATTTTGTTCAAACTTCACATGAAGGTTACCCTTGGTCCCTAGTTGTGCCATACAGATTTTGAGGCTGATCGGAAAAACAAGATGGCCGCCAGGCAGCCATCTTTGATTTTGGCAGTTGAAGTTTGTTATCGATATTTCTTGAGAACTACTGAAGGGATTTTGTTCAAACTTCACATGGAGGTTACCCTTGGTCCCTAGTTGTGCCATACAGATTTTTAAGCTGATCGGAAAAACAAGATGGCCGCCAGGCAGCCATCTTTGATTTTGGCAGTTGAAGTTTGTTATTGATATTTCTTTAGAACTACCGAAGGGATTTTGTTCAAACTTCACATGGAGGGTACCCTTGGTCCCTATTTGTGCCATACAGATTTTGAGGCTGATCGGAAAAACAAGATGGCCGCCAGGCAGCCATCTTTGATTTTGGCAGTTGAAGTTTGTTATCGATATTTCTTGAGAACCACTTAAGGAATTTTGTTCAAACTTCACATGGAGGTTACCCTTGGTCCCTATTTGTGCCATACAGATTTTGAGGCTGATAGGAAAAACAAGATGGCCTCCAGGTGGCTATCTTGGATTTTGATAGTTAAGGTTTGATATCCCTATTTCTCAAAAAGTGCTGAAGGGATCTTTCTCAAATTTAATATGTATGTTCCCCTAGGGCCTTTGTTGTGCATATTGCATTTTTGGACCAATCGGTGAACAAGATGGCCGCCAGGCCGCCATCTTGGATTTTGATAGTTAAAGTTTGTTATCGCTATTTCTCAGAAAGTACTGAAGGGATCTGTCTCAAATCTCATATGTAGGTTCCCCTAGGGACCTAGTTGTGCATATTGTGATTTGGGACCGATCGGTCAACAAAATTGCTGCCAGGCAGCCATCTTGGATTTTTATATTCAAAGTTGGTTATCGCTATTTCTCAGAAAGTATTGAATGAATCTTTCTCAAATTTCACATTCCCTAGGGCCCTAGTTGTGCATATTGTGAATTGGGACCGATTGATCAACAAGATGGCTGCCAAGGAGTCATCTTGGATTTTGATAGTTGAAGTTTGTTACCGCTATTTCTCAAAAGGTACTGAAGTGATCGACTCAAATTTTATATGTAGTATGTTTGAAAAAGTTTAAAAAGTAGAGAAAAGATCCATCTTTCCTTTGTCAGATATAGATCATTCTTTGGTGGGCGCCAAGATCCCTCTGGGATCTCTTGTATTTGTTATAATTTATTAAACAACCACCTCATTAAGGTATTGGTCCTTGTTTTAAGCGAGTGGGTAAGAAGTGTGTATGCATCAGGTCCAACCTTAGGTTTTCCTTTTGACTCTTAAATTGTTGTAAAGCTTTTAAATATTGGCAAAAGAAAAGAAGTCCACAGGGTTTGGATATATTAACCATGCCTTTATGTTTAAAGGTATCTATAGCATAGGTACAAGGAGCATTTGTCCTTTTGACACTGTCATATAAATGGCGATGGTAAATTATATAACATAAAAATATATCCAAAGTACGTACTTTGAGATGGATTCTGGTCATTCCTTAATTTTCCATTCTTTTGGATTTAAGTAGAAATGATATAACATGACAGTCATTGTATTAGGTCATATGATTCATTTATTTTCAAAATGTTTATTTAAGAAGCAAAAAAAGAATCCCGAAATTGTTAAAGTTGAAAACTGAAAGCAGTAAAGTACATAACCTGAATTTAGATTGAAAAAAGAATCTGACATTTAGAAATCTTGGAGCTTTCAAAAGTCATGATTAGTTTTGATGCTGTGTGCACTATTGCTATAAATAGATTATTGATTAGCGGGGATGTATGACTTGACTATACTGCATTCCAACATTACTACAGATACACCTCTATATTTCATATATACTTCTTAATAAGGTCATAAAAATGTTCATCTCGTTGTGTAACTCATTTTATATCACTCAAGTCACTGTCTTTACGTTGGCTTATCTCCCCTGTTCCACATTAAAACAGGTTGTCTATATGTTGTACTAAGTGAATAGTGCCTTAGACACTGTAATATGTGAATGGGAAATGACGGGAGAATATAGTCTTCTCTGTGTTCCCATATAGGTAAAAGAAATGATTGAGAAATGTTAAAGTGTACATTACAACCCTATAATGAGATGTGTTAAGTTAGGGTTACGTTACAAGTATACTCATAAAATTGATTTTAGATGTTTAAATTTATTGATAACTGATGTCACTACTCAGTAATTATGACAGATTACTTCTTACCTGAAACTATATTTAAAACAATTTTAGTTGAATAATTTGATTAACAGTATAATTGATGATTCATTTTTGAAAAGATGATTGATTAAAAAAATGGCAAACTTAAAATCAATTAAAATATGATTTTATTGAAGACTTAAAATAGTTGATCAAAGGTCAGTGAGTAAAAAGTCAAGGTAAAAACTGGAATATATTTGTAGAGAATAGGTAATTTATGGTATCAGGTTTAGAATATAAATGTTGCAGATTTATGGTGAGAAATCTTTGATAATCATTTGGGCAGTTGTACTTTTGATTTGATGGCTAAGCTCATGTGTCTGGCATTACAGGAATAGAGGTTATAACCAGTTATGCAAAGTTTACAACAAAATAGCTGAAGAGAAGCTTTCTGTACATTACTGTCAAACTGGATGAGGCTCTACAACACTGAGACATGCCTGGCCAGAACAGAGGAGAGATATTTTGGGTTCATTGCATTTACTGAATGTTGTTGGCAGCACCATGTTGTATGTCATTTCTGATTTCTGTTTGGAGTGATATATGTTATATTGTTATTCACATTCAGTGTGGAGGGTTTTCCCATCCCCACATCTGACACTGGTGGGGGTGGGGGGTCAAACTACTAATGTCTGAGTACACCTACCTCACCACCTTCTCACCTGTGAAAAATGACACCATTTGTCTTAGTTTTGGAACTACTCTGAACAGAAATGCTACCTGTTAAAAATTAGACACTTGTTAAGTTTAATTGGTGTTGAGGCAGGCTGGAAGGAAAGTTAAGTGTGTAATGTAGAAATACCTATATCTTTGTTTCTCCTTGATTATTGGAGAGAAGTGAGGAGGAGAGATTTTAGTAAATCTGACTTGTGTCTGTTGTTGTGGAATACAATTGATAAGGAAGAAGATCCAACATAGTGTTGGAACTCTTCTCTAGTGATTTATATGTCTAATGTAAAAGTAGAACTTCAGGTGAGTGGGGGCAATCGGGTCAGCGGGTGTACACAGAAACATGGTAACAGTTGGTCTGTAACAGGTTAGGTTTTCTTCATAAAAAGGATTTAAGATGGAAGCAATTACAACAATAATTCATAAACTTATCAAATGGAAATGTTCCTATTACATATTTGTTTCATAATTAAGTTAAATATTTGAGAGAAATGAATGAGCTTGAATATAAATGAGATTGTGTTGTTCTTTGTCACCTTGACCTTACATCAATGGAGTTGGTTACAATGAGTGACCTTGATCTTACATCAATTGACTGTTTCTCTGTCTGAACTTGACCTTGCATTAATGGAGCTGTTCGCAGGCATGATCTTAACCTTACATGAAGGGAACTGTTTCATGACCTTGACCTTACATTAATGGAGCTGTTAGTCTTCATGACCTTGACCTTACATTAATGGAGCTGTTAGTCTTCATGACCTTGACTTACATTAATGGAGCTGTTAGTCTTCATAACATTGACCTTGCATTAATGAAGCTGTTCGCAGGCATTGATCTTAACCTTATATGAAGGGAACTGTTTCATGACTTTGACCTTACATTAATGGAGCTGTTAGTCTTCATAACCTTGACCTTACATTAAGGAGCTGTTAGTCTTCAGAACCTTGACCTTACATTAATGGAGCTGTTGTTCTGTGTAACCTTGACCTTTAAACAAAATGGAGCTCTTAGTCTGCATGACCTTGGCCTTACATTAATAAAGGGTTTCATTATCAGGAGAGCTGGTACAATTGCAATTTCAGGGGGTACTTTTCTATACCATCTGTATCTATCCAATGTAATTTAGCCCAAATCAGGAGGTACCACAGCCAGGTTTAACCGGCAAAAAGTACCAGGTACTGCCTGATAATGAAACCCCTGCTGATTAATGATGCTGTTTTCCTGTGTAATCTTGCTCTTGCTTCAATTGAGCTGTTATCCTGCATGACCTTGACCTTTAATACATGAATGGAGCTGTTTTCATTTGTGGCCTTGACCTTACATCAACAGAGCTGTTAGCCTGCAAAACCTTGACTTAACATCACTGAAGCTGTTTTATTGTGTGACATTGACCTTACATGTACATCAATGGAGCTATTTCACTTAAACTTATATAAATGGAACTACTTCTCTAGTCTATGTGATCGACATCACACCAATGGAACTGTTTCAATGTCAAGTGACCACAACATCACATCAATGGAGTTGTTTATTTGGGTGACCTTGACATCACATCAATGGAGTTGTTTCCCTGAGTGACCATAACATCACATCAATGGAGTTGTTTCCCTGAGTGACCATAACATCACATCAATGGAGTTGTTTCCCTGAGTGACCATAACATCACATCAATGGAGTTGTTTCCCTGAGTGACCATAACATCACATCAATGGAGTTGTTTCCCTGAGTGACCATAACATCACATCAATGGAGCTGTTTATTTGGGTGACCTTGACATTACATCATTGGAGTTGTTTCCCGGAGTGATGTTGACATTACATCAATGGAGTTGTTTACCTGAGTGTTGTTGACATCACATCAATGGAGTTGTTTCCCTGAATGACCTTGACATCACATCAATTGGTGAGTGACCTTGACATACATCTTGGAGTTGTTTCCCGGAGTGATGTTGACATCAATGGAGTTGTTTACCTGAGTGTTGTTGACATCACATCAATGGAGTTGTTTCCCTGAATGACCTTGACATCACATCAATGGAGTTGTTTCCCTGGGTGACCTTGACATTATATGGATGGAGTGTTGTTTCTTGTGTTTGACCTTGGCCTTTGACCCTGAACTTAGGCCAGTATTGTGGTCATAATATCATTATTGTTGTGCCTATCTATAGATGAAATACATCTTGAAAGTGCAATGTGTTGTGTGTACTTCAGGGTCATCAGGGTCGGTGTATAGAGGTATAATATACATGTTACACACCCTACAGCTGGGCACCACCTTGACATAGATTTGTTTGTCATACTCACCTTAATTCTAACAGTATAACATATAGTGCAATGTTTTTAACACCTACCATTATCATTCCGATCTGACAGTATATGACAGAATGATATGCTGGCTAATTCACAATAAGCTTGCACTATGTTTAACCACACAATTTGCCTTCCCATATATCTTGTGAACAGATAATCCAAATACATATAAATACGTTTCCTAGTTAAAGTATTGAAGCCATCAGAAAATAGAGCTGTTATCTTGTTTAATTCCAGATCTGGGGAAAATTGTCATAACAAAGTCAATGTTAGAAACAACTGATATGTGTTATGTTCTAGAAAACACTGAAATTCTGAAGATATTTAAGCATTAAATTGCCCTATAGGGGGATTTATGCTCCCATAAACACTTCCTGTTTTGACCCTCATCGATGTTGATCATAATTGATTAATTGGTATACAGTTTGTACCATTGGTGTACAAATGGTATCAGTGGTATAGTCGGTACCATCAGTACTGTTGGTACCATAGGTGTTCAGTTGGTACCATTGGTACCATTGGTGTACAGTTAGTACCATTGGTATACAGTTCGATACCATTGGTATACAGTTGGTACCATTGGTGTACAGTTAGTACCATTGGTATACAGTTAGTACCATTGGTATACAGTTTGTACCATTGGTGTACAGTTGGGACCAGTTGGTACCATTGGTGTACAGTTAGTACCATTGGTATACAGTTAGTACCATTGGTGTACAGTTAGTACCATTGGTGTACAGTTAGTACCATTGGTATACAGTTAGTACCATTGGTATACAGTTAGTACCATTGGTGTACAGTTGGTACCATTGGTGTACAGTTAGTACCATTGGTTACAGTTAGTACCATTGGTGTACAGTTGTACCATTGGTGTACAGTTGGTACCATTGGTGTACAGTTAGTACCATTGGTGTACAGTTAGTACCATTGGTGTACAGTTGGTACCATTGGTATACAGTTAGTACCATTGGTGTACAGTTGGTACCATTGGTGTACAGTTAGTACCATTGGTATACAGTTAGTACCATTGGTGTACAGTTGGTACCATTGGTATACAGTTAGTACCATTGGTGTACAGTTGGTACCATTGGTGTACAGTTAGTACCATTGGTGTACAGTTAGTACCATTGGTGTACAGTTAGTACCATTGGTGTACAGTTGGTACCATTGGTGTACAGTTAGTACCATTGGTGTACAGTTTGTACCATTGGTGTACAGTTAGTACCTTTGGTGTACAGTTGGTACCATTGGTGTACAGTTGGTACCATTGGTGTACAGTTGGTACCATTGGTATACAGTTGGTACCATTGGTATACAGTTAGTACCATTGGTGTACAGTTAGTACCATTGGTGTACAGTTGGTACCATTGGTGTACAGTTAGTACCATTGGTATGTACAGTTGGTACCATTGGTGTACAGTTGGTACCATTGGTGTACAGTTAGTACCATTGGTGTACAGTTAGTACCATTGGTGTACAGTTAGTACCATTGGTATACAGTTAGTACCATTGGTGTACAGTTAGTACCATTGGTGTACAGTTGGTACCATTGGTATACAGTTAGTACCATTGGTGTACAGTTGGTACCATTGGTGTACAGTTAGTACCATTGGTGTACAGTTAGTACCATTGGTGTACAGTTGGTACCATTGGTGTACAGTTGGTACCATTGGTGTACAGTTAGTACCATTGGTGTACAGTTAGTACCATTGGTGTACAGTTAGTACCATTGGTGTACAGTTAGTACCATTGGTGTACAGTTGGTACCATTGGTGTACAGTTAGTACCATTGGTGTACAGTTGGTACCATTGGTATACAGTTGGTACCATTGGTGTACAGTTAGTACCATTGGTGTACAGTTAGTACCATTGGTGTACAGTTAGTACCATTGGTATACAGTTAGTACCATTGGTATACAGTTAGTACCATTGGTATACAGTTAGTACCATTGGTGTACAGTTAGTACCATTGGTGTACAGTTTGTACCATTGGTGTACAGTTGGTACCATTGGTATACAGTTGGTACCATTGGTGTACAGTTAGTACCATTGGTATACAGTTAGTACCATTGGTGTACAGTTAGTACCATTGGTATACAGTTAGTACCATTGGTGTACAGTTAGTACCATTGGTATACAGTTAGTACCATTGGTGTACAGTTGGTACCATTGGTGTACAGTTAGTACCATTGGTGTACAGTTGGTACCATTGGTGTACAGTTGGTACCATTGGTGTATACAGTTAGTACCATTGGTGTACAGTTGGTACCATTGGTGTACAGTTAGTACCATTGGTGTACAGTTGTACCATTGGTGTACAGTTGGTACCATTGGTGTACAGTTAGTACCATTGGTGTACAGTTAGTACCATTGGTGTACAGTTAGTACCATTGGTGTACAGTTTGGACCATTGGTGTACAGTTGGTACCATTGGTGTACAGTTTGGACCATTGGTGTACAGTTGGTACCATTAGTGTACAGTTAGTACCATTTGGTGTACAGTTAGTACCATTGGTGTACAGTTAGTACCATTGGTGTACAGTTAGTACCATTGGTATACAGTTAGTACCATTGGTATACAGTTAGTACCATTGGTGTACAGTTAGTACCATTGGTGTACAGTTGGTACCATTGGTGTACAGTTAGTACCATTGGTATACAGTTAGTACCATTGGTGTACAGTACAGTTGGTACCATTGGTGTACAGTTAGTACCATTGGTGTACAGTTGGTACCATTGGTGTACAGTTAGTACCATTGGTGTACAGTTTGGTACCATTGTGTACAGTTAGTACCATTGGTGTACAGTTAGTACCATTGGTGTACAGTTAGTACCATTGGTGTACAGTTGGTACCATTGGTGTACAGTTAGTACCATTGGTGTACAGTTAGTACCATTGGTGTACAGTTAGTACCATTAGTGTACAGTTAGTACCATTGGTATACAGTTGGTACCATTGGTGTACAGTTGGTACCATTGGTATACAGTTAGTACCATTGGTGTACAGTTAGTACCATTGGTATACAGTTAGTACCATTGGTGTACAGTTAGTACCATTGGTGTACAGTTAGTACCATTGGTGTACAGTTGGTACCATTGGTATACAGTTTGTACCATTGGTGTACAGTTTGTACCATTGGTATACAGTTGGTACCATTGGTGTACAGTTAGTACCATTGGTATACAGTTAGTACCATTGGTGTACAGTTGGTACCATTGGTGTACAGTTAGTACCATTGGTGTACAGTTAGTACCATTGGTGTACAGTTAGTACCATTGGTGTACAGTTAGTACCATTGGTGTACAGTTTGGTACCATTGGTATACAGTTAGTACCATTGGTGTACAGTTGGTACCATTGGTGTACAGTTGGTACCATTGGTGTACAGTTAGTACCATTGGTGTACAGTTAGTACCATTGGTGTACAGTTAGTACCATTGGTGTACAGTTAGTACCATTGGTATACAGTTAGTACCATTGGTATACAGTTAGTACCATTGGTATACAGTTAGTACCATTGGTATACAGTTGGTACCATTGGTGTACAGTTAGTACCATTGGTGTACAGTTAGTACCATTGGTATACAGTTAGTACCATTGGTATACAGTTAGTTACCATTGGTGTATACATGGACAGTTAGTACCATTGGTGTACAGTTGAGTACCATTGGTGTACAGTTAGTACCATTGGTTGGTGTACAGTTAGTACCATTGGTATACAGTTAGTACCATTGGTTACGTTAGTACCATTGGTGTACAGTTAGTACCATTGGTGTACAGTTAGTACCATTGGTGTACAGTTGGTACCATTGGTGTACAGTTAGTACCATTGGTATACAGTTAGTACCATTGGTATACAGTTAGTACCATTGGTATACAGTTAGTACCATTGGTGTACAGTTAGTACCATTGGTATACAGTTAGTACCATTGGTGTACAGTTTGTACCATTGGTATACAGTTAGTACCATTGGTATACAGTTAGTACCATTGGTATACAGTTAGTACCATTGGTGTACAGTTGGTACCATTGGTATACAGTTGGTACCATTGGTGTACAGTTAGTACCATTGGTGTACAGTTAGTACCATTGGTATACAGTTAGTACCATTGGTGTACAGTTAGTACCATTGGTATACAGTTAGTACCATTGGTGTACAGTTGGTACCATTGGTATACAGTTAGTACCATTGGTATACAGTTAGTACCATTGGTATACAGTTAGTACCATTGGTATACAGTTAGTACCATTTGTACCATTGGTGTACAGTTAGTACCATTGGTGTACAGTTAGTACCATTGGTGTACAGTTAGTACCATTGGGTACAGTTAGTACCATTGGTATACAGTTAGTACCATTGGTGTACAGTTGATACCATTGGTGTACAGTTAGTACCATTGGTATACAGTTAGTACCATTGGTATACAGTTAGTACCATTGGTATACAGTTAGTACCATTAGTGTACAGTTAGTACCATTGGTATACAGTTAGTACCATTGGTATACAGTTAGTACCATTGGTATACAGTTAGTACCATTGGTGTACAGTTGGTACCATTGGTATACAGTTAGTACCATTGGTGTACAGTTGGTACCATTGGTGTACAGTTAGTACCATTGGTGTACAGTTAGTACCATTAGTACAGTTGGTACCATTGGTATACAGTTAGTTACCATTGTTGTACAGTTAGTACCATTGGTGTACAGTTGGTACCATTGGTGTACAGTTAGTACCATTGGTGTACAGTTAGTACCATTGGTGTACAGTTAGTACCATTGGTATACAGTTAGTACCATTGGTGTACAGTTAGTACCATTGGTGTACAGTTAGTACCATTGGTGTACAGTTAGTACCATTGGTGTACAGTTAGTACCATTGGTGTACAGTTAGTACCATTGGTATACAGTTGGTACCATTGGTGTACAGTTTGTACCATTGGTATACAGTTGATACCATTGGTGTACAGTTTGTACCATTGGTGTACAGTTTGTACCATTGGTATACAGTTGGTACCATTGGTATACAGTTAGTACCATTGGTGTACAGTTGGTACCATTGGTATACAGTTAGTACCATTGGTGTACAGTTAGTACCATTGGTGTACAGTTAGTACCATTGGTGTACAGTTGGTACCATTGGTGTACAGTTAGTACCATTGGTGTACAGTTAGTACCATTGGTGTACAGTTAGTACCATTAGTGTACAGTTAGTACCATTAGTGTACAGTTAGTACCATTGGTATACAGTTAGTACCATTGGTGTACAGTTAGTACCATTGGTATACAGTTAGTACCATTGGTGTACAGTTAGTACCATTGGTGTACCATTACAGTTAGTACCATTGGTATACAGTTGGTACCATTGGTATACAGTTAGTACCATTGGTGTACAGTTAGTACCATTGGTGTACAGTTAGTACCATTGGTGTACAGTTAGTACCATTGGTATACAGTTAGTACCATTGGTATACAGTTAGTACCATTGGTACACAGTTAGTACCATTGGTGTACAGTTAGTACCATTGGTATACAGTTTGTACCATTGGTGTACAGTTAGTACCATTGGTATACAGTTGGTACCATTGGTGTACAGTTAGTACCATTGGTGTACAGTTAGTACCATTGGTATACAGTTAGTACCATTGGTGTACAGTTGGTACCATTGGTGTACAGTTGGTACCATTGGTGTACAGTTAGTACCATTAGTGTACAGTTAGTACCATTGGTATACAGTTAGTACCATTGGTATACAGTTAGTACCATTGGTATACAGTTAGTACCATTGGTGTACAGTTTGTACCATTGGTATACAGTTGGTACCATTGGTATACAGTTGGTACCATTGGTATACAGTTTGTACCATTGGTGTACAGTTAGTACCATTGGTGTACAGTTGGTACCATTGGTGTACAGTTGGTACCATTGGTATACAGTTAGTACCATTGGTGTACAGTTAGTACCATTGGTATACAGTTAGTACCATTGGTGTACAGTTAGTACCATTGGTATACAGTTAGTACCATTGGTGTACAGTTAGTACCATTGGTGTACAGTTAGTACCATTGGTATACAGTTAGTACCATTGGTGTACAGTTAGTACCATTGGTGTACAGTTAGTACCATTGGTATACAGTTAGTACCATTGGTGTACAGTTGGTACCATTGGTATACAGTTAGTACCATTGGTGTACAGTTGGTACCATTGGTATACAGTTAGTACCATTGGTATACAGTTTGTACCATTGGTATACAGTTAGTACCATTGGTGTACAGTTAGTACCATTGGTATACAGTTTACAGTGTACATTTGTACCATTGGTATACAGTTAGTACCATTTGGTATACAGTTAGTACCATTGGTATACAGTTAGTACCATTGGTGTACAGTTAGTACCATTGGTATACAGTTAGTACCATTGGTATACAGTTAGTACCATTGGTATACAGTTGGTACAGTTAGTACCATTGGTGTACAGTTAGTACCATTGGTATACAGTTAGTACCATTGGTATACAGTTGGTACCATTGGTGTACAGTTGGTACCATTGGTATACAGTTGTACCATTGGTATACAGTTAGTACCATTAGTGTACAGTTAGTACCATTGGTATACAGTTAGTACCATTGGTGTACAGTTAGTACCATTGGTATACAGTTAGTACCATTGGTGTACAGTTAGTACCATTGGTATACAGTTAGTACCATTGGTGTACAGTTAGTACCATTGGTATACAGTTAGTACCATTGGTATACAGTTAGTACCATTGGTGTACAGTTAGTACCATTGGTGTACAGTTAGTACCATTGGTGTACAGTTAGTACCATTGGTGTACAGTTAGTACCATTGGTGTACAGTTAGTACCATTGGTATACAGTTAGTACCATTGGTGTACAGTTAGTACCATTGGTATACAGTTGGTACCATTGGTATACAGTTAGTACCATTGGTATACAGTTAGTACCATTGGTGTACAGTTAGTACCATTGGTATACAGTTAGTACCATTGGTGTACAGTTAGTACCATTGGTATACAGTTAGTACCATTGGTGTACAGTTGGTACCATTGGTATACAGTTAGTACCATTGGTGTACAGTTAGTACCATTGGTGTACAGTTAGTACCATTGGTATACAGTTGGTACCATTGGTGTACAGTTAGTACCATTGGTGTACAGTTAGTACCATTGGTGTACAGTTAGTACCATTGGTGTACAGTTGGTACCATTGGTGTACAGTTTGTACCATTGGTGTACAGTTAGTACCATTGGTATACAGTTAGTACCATTGGTGTACAGTTTGTACCATTGGTGTACAGTTGGTACCATTGGTGTACAGTTAGTACCATTGGTGTACAGTTAGTACCATTGGTGTACAGTTAGTACCATTGGTGTACAGTTAGTACCATTGGTATACAGTTAGTACCATTGGTGTACAGTTAGTACCATTGGTATACAGTTAGTACCATTGGTGTACAGTTGGTACCATTGGTGTACAGTTGGTACCATTGGTGTACAGTTAGTACCATTGGTATACAGTTGGTACCATTGGTGTACAGTTAGTACCATTGGTGTACAGTTAGTACCATTGGTGTACAGTTAGTACCATTGGTATACAGTTAGTACCATTGGTGTACAGTTAGTACCATTGGTGTACAGTTAGTACCATTGGTGTACAGTTAGTACCATTGGTATACAGTTGGTACCATTGGTGTACAGTTAGTACCATTGGTGTACAGTTACCATTGGTATACAGTTAGTACCATTGGTAGTACAGTTAGTACCATTGGTGTACAGTTAGTACCATTGGTATACAGTTAGTACCATTGGTATACAGTTAGTACCATTGGTATACAGTTAGTACCATTGGTTACAGTTAGTACCATTGGTGTACAGTTGAGTACCATTGGTGTACAGTTAGTACCATTGTGTACAGTTAGTACCATTGGTATACAGTTAGTACCATTGGTGTACAGTTAGTACCATTGGTATACAGTTAGTACCATTGGTGTACAGTTAGTACCATTGGTGTACAGTTGTACCATTGGTGTACAGTTAGTACCATTGGTATACAGTTAGTACCATTGGTATACAGTTAGTACCATTGGTGTACAGTTAGTACCATTGGTGTACAGTTTGTACCATTGGTATACAGTTGGTACCATTGGTATACAGTTAGTACCATTGGTGTACAGTTAGTACCATTGGTGTACAGTTAGTACCATTGGTGTTACAGTTGGTACCATTGGTGTACAGTTGGTACCATTGGTGTACAGTTGTACCATTGGTGTACAGTTAGTACCATTGGTATACAGTTGGTACCATTGGTGTACAGTTAGTACCATTGGTGTACAGTTGGTACCATTGGTGTACAGTTAGTACCATTGGTGTACAGTTAGTACCATTGGTGTACAGTTAGTACCATTGGTATACAGTTAGTACCATTGGTATACAGTTAGTACCATTGGTGTACAGTTAGTACCATTGGTGTACAGTTAGTACCATTGGTGTACAGTTAGTACCATTGGTATACAGTTAGTACCATTGGTATACAGTTAGTACCATTGGTATACAGTTAGTACCATTGGTATACAGTTTGTACCATTGGTATACAGTTAGTACCATTGGTATACAGTTGGTACCATTGGTGTACAGTTTGTACCATTGGTATACAGTTAGTACCATTGGTGTACAGTTAGTACCATTGGTATACAGTTAGTACCATTGGTATACAGTTAGTACCATTGGTGTACAGTTAGTACCATTGGTGTACAGTTAGTACCATTGGTGTACAGTTAGTACCATTGGTGTACAGTTGGTACCATTGGTGTACAGTTGGTACCATTGGTGTACAGTTAGTACCATTGGTGTACAGTTAGTACCATTGGTATACAGTTAGTACCATTGGTATACAGTTAGTACCATTGGTATACAGTTAGTGTACCATTGGTATACAGTTAGTACCATTGGTATACAGTTAGTACCATTGGTGTACAGTTAGTACCATTGGTATACAGTTAGTACCATTGGTGTACAGTTAGTACCATTGGTATACAGTTAGTACCATTGGTATACAGTTAGTACCATTGGTGTACAGTTAGTACCATTGGTGTACAGTTGGTACCATTGGTATACAGTTAGTACCATTGGTATACAGTTAGTACCATTGGTATACAGTTAGTACCATTGGTGTACAGTTAGTACCATTGGTGTACAGTTAGTACCATTGGTATACAGTTAGTACCATTGGTGTACAGTTAGTACCATTGGTGTACAGTTAGTACCATTGGTATACAGTTAGTACCATTGGTATACAGTTAGTACCATTGGTATACAGTTGGTACCATTGGTGTACAGTTAGTACCATTGGTATACAGTTTGTACCATTGGTGTACAGTTTGTACCATTGGTATACAGTTGGTACCATTGGTGTACAGTTAGTACCATTGGTATACAGTCGATACCATTAGTGTACAGTTGGTACCATTGGTATACAGTTAGTACCATTGGTGTACAGTTAGTACCATTGGTGTACAGTTAGTACCATTGGTATACAGTTAGTACCATTGGTGTACAGTTAGTACCATTGGTATACAGTTAGTACCATTGGTTTACAGTTTGTACCATTGGTATACAGTTAGTACCATTGGTATACAGTTAGTACCATTGGTATACAGTTAGTACCATTGGTGTACAGTTGGTACCATTGGTGTACAGTTAGTACCATTGGTGTACAGTTAGTACCATTGGTGTACAGTTAGTACCATTGGTATACAGTTTTGTACAGTTAGTACCATTGGTATACAGTTAGTACCATTGGTGTACAGTTAGTACCATTGTGTACAGTTAGTACCATTGGTATACAGTTAGTACCATTGGTATACAGTTAGTACCATTGGTATACAGTTTGTACCATTGGTGTACAGTTAGTACCATTGGTGTACAGTTAGTACCATTGGTATACAGTTGGTACCATTGGTGTACAGTTGGTACTATTGGTATACCATTGGTGTACAGTTTGTACCATTGGTGTACATTAGTACCATTGTGTACAGGTACCAGTTATACCATTGGTGTACAGTTTGGTACCATTGGTGTACAGTTTGTACCATTGGTGTACAGTTGATTTGGTACCATTGGTAGTACAGTTAGGTACCATTGGTGTACAGTTGGTACCATTGGTATACAGTTGAGTTACCATTGGTGTACAGTTAGTACCATTGGTACACAGTTAAGTACCATTGGTGTACAGTTGGTACCATTGGTATTGGTATACAGTTAGTACCATTGTGTACAGTTGTACATTAGTGGTATACATCACCATTGGTGTACAGTTCGTACCATGTTACAGGTAACAGTACCATTGGTATACAGTAGTACCATTGGTATTCAGTTAGTAGTTACCATTGGTATACAGTTGGTACCATTGGTGTACAGTTGGTACCATTGGTGTACAGTACCATGGTACCATTTGTACAGTACAGTTAGTACCATTTGGTGTACAGTTGGTACCATATTGTGTACAGTTTGTACCATTGGTGTACAGTTGGTACCATTGGTGTACAGTTAGTACCATTGGTATACAGTTGGTACCATTGGTATACAGTTAGTACCATTGGTATACAGTTAGTACCATTGGTGTACAGTTAGTACCATTGGTGTACAGTTAGTACCATTGGTGTACAGTTAGTACCATTGGTATACAGTTAGTACCATTGGTGTACATAGTAGTGGTTACAGTACCATTGGTGTACAGTTTGGTACCATTTGGTACCATTGGTATACAGTTAGTACCATTGGTGTACAGTTAGTACCATTGGTGTACAGTTAGTACCATTGGTGTACAGTTAGTACCATTGGTATACAGTTGGTACCATTGGTATACAGTTAGTACCATTGGTGTACAGTTAGTACCATTGGTGTACAGTTGGTACCATTGGTGTACAGTTAGTACCATTGGTATACAGTTAGTACCATTGGTGTACAGTTAGTACCATTGGTATACAGTTAGTACCATTGGTGTACAGTTAGTACCATTGGTATACAGTTAGTACCATTGGTGTACAGTTAGTACCATTGGTATACAGTTAGTACCATTGGTGTACAGTTTGTACCATTGGTATACAGTTAGTACCATTGGTGTACAGTTAGTACCATTGGTATACAGTTGGTACCATTGGTGTACAGTTAGTACCATTGGTATACAGTTAGTACCATTGGTGTACAGTTAGTACCATTGGTGTACAGTTTAGTACCATTGGTATACAGTTTAGTACCATTGGTATAACAGTTAGTAACCATTGGTGTACAGTTTGTACCATTGGTATACAGTACAGTACCATTGGTGTACAGTTAGTACCATTGGTGTACAGTTTGTACCATTGGTATACAGTTGGTACCATTGGTGTACAGTTAGTACCATTGGTGTACAGTTAGTACCATTGGTATACAGTTGGTACCATTGGTATACAGTTAGTACCATTGGTATACAGTTAGTACCATTGGTGTACAGTTAGTACCATTGGTATACAGTTAGTACCATTGGTGTACAGTTAGTATATTGGTATACAGTTAGTACCATTGGTGTACAGTTAGTACCATTGGTACAGTTTAGTACATTGGTTACAGTTAGTACCATTGGTGTACAGTTGGTACCATTGGTGTATACAGTTTAGTACCATTGGTGTACAGTTTGGTACCATTGGTGTACAGTTTGTTACCATTGGTAGTACAGTTGGTACCATTGGTGTACAGTTAGTACCATTGGAAGTATACAGTTAGTACATTGGTGTACCAGTTAGTACCATAGTGGTGTACAGTTACCATTGGTACCATTGGTACATACAGTTGGTACCATTGGTGTACAGTTTAGTACCATTGGTATACAGTTTAGTACCATTTGTGTATACAGTTTAGTACAGTTTGGTGTTACAGTTGGTACCATTGGTACCACAGTTAGTACCATTGGTGTACATTTGTGTTATACAGTTGGTACCATTGGTATACAGTTAGTACCATTGGTATACAGTTTGTTACCATTGGTATACAGTTAGTACCATTGGTGTACAGTTAGTACCATTGGTATACAGTTAGTACCATTGGTATACAGTTAGTACCATTGGTGTACAGTTGGTACCATTGGTGTACAGTTGGTACCATTGGTGTACAGTTTGTACCATTGGTATACAGTTGGTACCATTGGTGTACAGTTTTGTACCATTGTTATACAGTTGTACATTGGTAGTACAGTACCAAAGTGTACAGTTGGTACCAGTTGGTACCATTGGTGTACAGTTGGTACCATTGGTGTACAGTTTGTACCATTGGTGTACAGTTTGTACCATTGGTGTACAGTTTGTACCATTGGTGTACAGTTGGTACCATTGGTGTACAGTTAGTACCATTGGTGTACAGTTAGTACCATTGGTATACAGTTGGTACCATTGGTATACAGTTTGGTACCATTGGCACCCAGTTTAGTACATGTACAGTACAGTGTAGTACCATTGGTATTACAGTTAGAGTACCATTGGTGTACAGTTGGTACCATTGGTATACAGTTGGTACCATTGGTGTACAGTTAGTACCATTGGTATACAGTTAGTACCATTAGTGTACAGTTAGTACCATTGGTATACAGTTAGTACCATTGGTGTACAGTTAGTACCATTGGTGTACAGTTAGTACCATTGGTATACAGTTTTAGTACCATTGGTGTACAGTTGGTACCATTGGGTAGTACAGTTAGTACCATTGGTGTACAGTTAGTACCATTGGTGTACAGTTTGTACCATTGGTATACAGTTAGTACCATTGTATATACAGTTGATACCGATTAGTGTACAGTTTGTACCATTGGTGTACAGTTAGTACCATTTGGTAGTACAGTTGGTACCATTGGTATACAGTTAGTACCATTATTGTACAGTTTAGTACCATTGGATGTACAGAGTTGTTTACACTTACCATTGGTACTGTACAGTTAGGTACCATTTGGTGTACAGTTAGGTACCATTGGTGTACAGTTTAGTACCATTGGTGTACAGTGTAAGTACCATTGGTGTACAGTTAGTAACCAATTGGTGGTACCATTGTTATACAGTTGGTACCATTGGTAGTACATAGTTTATGTACCATTGGGTAAACAGTTTGGTACCATTGGTGTACAGTTGGTTATAGAATGTACCATTACCAGATTGTTATACAGTTTAGTACCATTGTTTAATACAATTGGTACCACAGTTACAGTTGGTACCCAATTGGTGTACAGTACAGGAATACCATTGTTGTACAGTTATACCATTTGGTGTACAGTTAGTAACCCATTGGTATGTACAGTTTGTACCATTGGGTGAGTACAAGTTTAGTACCATTGGTGTACAGTTGGTACCAATGGTATACAGTTTAGTACCATTGGTGTAACAGTTAGTACCATTGGTGTACAGTTTGTACCTTTTGGTCTACAGTTGGTCACCATTGGTTTACAGTTGGGTACCATTGGTACACAGTTAGTACCACTTTGGTATGTACAGTTTGTACCATTGGTATAGGTGTACAGTTTGTATGCAAGTTAAGTGTACACATTCAAGAACCATGGTGTACAGGTTGGTACCGTAAATTATGTACAGTTTGTACCATTGGTATACACGTTGAGTACCATTGGTGTACATAGGGTGGTATGAATGTACATATTGGTAGGTACAATTGGTGTTACAGTTTAGTGAACCATTGTGTATACAGTTGGTACCATAAGTAATCAAAAACAGGTAGTAGCATTAGTTGGTACCATTGGTGCTACAGTTTGGTAACCAATAGGTGGAGTTACAGTTGTGTACCATTGGTAGTACAGTTTGTACCATAAGGTATGTAGGTGTACAGTTAGTATCATGGGTAATACAGTTAGGTACCATTGGTGTACAGTTTTGACGAGTACACATTGGTAAACAGTTCAAAAGTACCATTGACCCCTAATACCCAGTTAGTACCATTGGTAGTACAGTTAGTACCATTGGTGTACAGTTAGTACCATTGGTGTACAGTTTAGTACCATTGGTATACAGTTTGGTACCAATTGGTATACAGTTGGTAACCATTGGTGTACAGTTAGTACCATTGGTATACAGTTAGTACCATTGGTGTAACCGTTTATACCATTATGTACAGTAGTATCATCTGCGGTATACGCAGTTATTAACAATGGTGTACAGTGACAGTTTAGTACCATTGGTATTCAGTTTAGAACCATTGATGTTTAAAAAAAACCATTGGTAACAGTTGGTACCATTGGTATATACAGTTAGTACCTCTAGGTATACAGTTTGGGTAGCCTCTATGGTAAAACAGGATTAGTTACCAATAGGTGGTACAGTTGGTCCCATTGGTACACAGTTAGAACCAATTAGTGTACAGTTGGAATCCATAAGTAACACAGTTTGTACCCAATTGGTGTACAGTTTGTTACCTTGGTGTACATAGTATTGTATCAAGCGGGGGGGGGGGGGGTATTAGGGGTACAGTTGGTACCATTGGTATACAGTTTGTACCATTAGTGTTACAGTTAAGTACACATTGTTAACAGTTAGTACCATTGGTGTACATTGGTATTATATACAGTTGAGTACCATTGGTTACATTGTACATATACAGTTAGTACATTGGTATACAGTTATACTGGTGTACAGTTGGTACCATTGTATGTACAGTTGTACATTATACATAGTACATTAGTACATTGTGTACAAGTTACCATTATTAATTGTGTACAGTTGGTATACATTGTGTACAGTTAGTACCATTGGTATTACAGTTCATACATTGGTTCCATTGTATGTAGTTTCATTTGGTTTACAGTTGTACCAGTTAAATTAGTACCATTGTTATAGTTCATACCATTTCTTGGTACCATTACACAGTTGTACCATTGTACATTGTACAGTTTAGTACCATGTAAGTTCATACATTTACATACCATGTTGTATACAGTTAGTACATTACAAATGTACAGTTCCAAATGTATGTACACGTTGTACAATGGTACAGTTTAGTTAGTTTAGTTAGTACCATTGTTACAGTTAGTCCATTGTATACAGTTAGTACCACATTGTAGTTATACATTGGTACTATTGTATGGTATATGGTACCATTGGTATAATTAGGTACCAATGTTACTAAGTTCCAGTCAGGTTACAGTTAGTACTTATCAAATTACCATGTACTACATTTGTTATAGTCATTGGTTCAGTTTGTAATTGGTACAGTTGACATTTATGTATAGATGTACTGTTACAGTTCAGTACCATTGGTTTAAGTACATTGTATACAGTTTATAATACTTGTACATATAAGAAGTTGTACCATGGATAGTTTGTATAAAAGTCTCAAATGTAAAAATTATACAAATGTACATGTATCAGTAGTAGTTGTACATTATTAAGTTCATACATACCTTAATACATTAATATACAGTTCATGTACACATGTACAGTTACATTGGTGTACAGTTACTTCAAATGTCATAAGTCATTTCAAATGTATATACCTTAAAGTTATTATTGGTCTACAAGTTAATAATGTATGTATATAATAATACAAATGTATGATATGTAATATTGTATACAAGGTTCATAAGTTACTTAATAAGTCATTGGTCCAAATTTAAATGTAATTGATACATTTCATATTTTACATGTATTCTTTAGTCAGTTCAATTGTATGATTACAGACAGGTTTTCTCTTAATACTGTCTAAGGTAT
Organism: Argopecten irradians; assembly: GCF_041381155.1. Taxonomy (NCBI): domain Eukaryota; kingdom Metazoa; phylum Mollusca; class Bivalvia; order Pectinida; family Pectinidae; genus Argopecten; species Argopecten irradians. The sequence continues at coordinate 5,084,687 of NC_091144.1, forward strand.
CTTTATACAAGTGGTCAGTCTCCAAATGTATGATTTTTTTCATACAATTTACTTAAGTCAGTATTATCCAAATCTTGAGTACTGACGTTATATACAAAAGGTTTGTCCAAATATGTATGTCCAAATGTAGGTTCTTTCAGTCTCCAAATGTATGATACCACATACAAGGTCTTTTCAGTCAATGTAAGATACTGATTGTTCATACAGGTTTCAGTAGTTTATTTTTAAGGTCAAACAGTCATCAGTTTGCAATGTATGATACCTTAACGTTTTTTGAGGAAAACTATGTAACTAATATCATATATACAACATGTACATTATCATACATTTTAGAACACACAATTAAGTGTAATAGTGGACAGATAACTGACTACAAGGTTCTCCAATATAATCCAATGCCAAGGCATGTCAGTACAATGTTGTAATGTCATACAGTCTCAAATGTAAGATTGACGTTCATTCATTTGTGTAATTTCATGTGTACAAGTTTTTTGTATCAAATGTATGATACCAGTCTGTATAATGTCATGACAATAAGTTCTACAAACTAATGTACAAATGTGTATACTGACGTTTTTTAAAGGTTCCTAATGTTCATACTTAAGGTATTTTACTTGGTATAATGATACGACATTTTAGTCTTCAGTAATATTGTACATACATAGGTGTAGTCTTATGATATCCAAATTACTAGTACATAATATAATATATACAATTAAGTTACAAGGTTCTTGATGTCTTCCAAATGTATGATACAGTTCATACTTGTCAGTAATCAATTATGTACCAGTATAACAGGTTAATCAGTATCCAAATGATACGTTTATACAAGGTTCTTAAATCCTTAATGGTACTTATACAAGTTCATTACAAGTTATTAATGTATGATCTATAACAGTTCATAAGGTAAAGGTTGTATGATTAGTTATAAGTTAAGGTTATAATGTCAGTATCAACAAAGGTTATGTTATGATATGATCCAAATGTCTCCAAATGTATGATACTGACGTTCATACAAGGTTCTTAAGGTCAGTCTCCAAATGTATGATACCGACGTTCATACAAGGTTCTCAATGTCAGTCCTCAAATGTATGATACCGACGTTCATACAAGGTTCTTAATGTCAGTCTCCAAATGTATGATACCGACGTTCATACAAGGTTCTTAAGGTCAGTCTCCAAATGTATGATACCGACGTTCATACAAGGTTCTTAAGGTCAGTCTCCAAATGTATGATACGACGTTCATACAAGGTTCTTCAAGGTCAGTCTCCAAATGTATGATACAGACGATCATACAAGGTTCTTAAGGTCAGTATCCAAATGTATGATACCACGTTCATACAAGGTTCTTAAGGTCAGTCTCCAAATGTATGATACCGACGTTCATACAAGGTTCTTAAGGTCAGTCTCCAAATGTATGATACCGACGTTCATACAAGGTTCTTAAGGTCAGTCTCCAAATGTATGATACCGACGTTCATACAAGGTTCTTAAGGTCAGTCTCCTAATGTATGATACTGACGTTCATACAAGGTTCTTAAGGTCAGTATCCAAATGTATGATACCGACGTTCATACAAGGTTCTTAAGGTCAGTATCCAAATGTATGATACTGACGTTCATACAAGGTTCTTAATATCAGTCTCCAAATGAATGATACCGACGTTCATACAAGGTTCTTAAGGTCAGTCTCCAAATGTATGATACTGACGTTCATACAAGGTTCTTAAGGTCAGTATCCAAATGTATGATACCGACGTTCATACAAGGTTCTTAAGGTCATCTCCAAATGTATGATACTGACGTTCATACAAGGTTCTTAAGGTCAGTATCCAAATGTATGATACCGACGTTCATACAAGGTTCTTAAGGTCAGTCTCCAAATGTATGATACCGACGTTCATACAAGGTTCTTAAGGTCAGTCTCCAAATGTATGATACCGACGTTCATACAAGGTTCTTAAGGTCAGTATCCAAATGTATGATACCACGTTCATACAAGGTTCTTAATGTCAGTCTCCAAATGTATGATACCACGTTCATACAAGGTTCTCAATGTCAGTTCCAAATGTATGATACCGACGTTCATACAAGGTTCTAAGTCAGTCTCCAAATGTATGATACTGACGTTCATACAAGGTTCTAAGTCAGTTCCAAATGTATGATACGACGTTCATACAAGGTTCTAAGGTCAGTCTCCAAATGTATGATACCGACGTTCATACAAGGTTCTTAAGGTCAGTCTCCTAATGTATGATACCGACGTTCATACAAGGTTCTTAAGGTCAGTCTCCAAATGTATGATACTGACGTTCATACAAGGTTCTTAATGTCAGTCTCCAAATGTATGATACCGACGTTCATACAAGGTTCTTAAGGTCAGTATCCAAATGTATGATACTGACGTTCATACAAGGTTCTTAAGGTCAGTATCCAAATGTATGATACCACGTTCATACGAGATTCTCAATGTCAGTCCTCAAATGTATGATACCGACGTTCATACAAGGTTCTCAATGTCAGTCTCCAAATGTATGATACTGACGTTCATACAAGATTCTCAATGTCAGTCTCCAAATGTATGATACTGACGTTCGTACAAGGTTCTCAATGTCAGTCTCCAAATGAATGATACTGACGTTCATACAAGGTTCTTAATGTCAGTATCCAAATGTATGATACCATGTTCATACAAGATTCTCAATGTCAGTCTCCAAATGTATGATACCACGTTCATACAAGATTCTCATGTCAGTCCTCAAATGTATGATACCGACGTTCATATAAGCTTCTTAACGGCAGTCCTCAAATGTATGATACCGACATTCATACAAGGTTCTCAATGTCAGTCTCCAAATGTATGATTCCGACATTCATACAAGGTTCTTAAAGTCAGTATCCAAATGTATGATACCACGTTCATACAAGATTCTCAATGTCAGTCTCCAAATGTATGATACCACGTTCATACAAGATTCTCAATGTCAGTATCCAAATGTATGATATCTTAATGTCAATTTCCAAATGTATGATACTGACGTTCATATATTTATTTCTCATAATGACAATTAAGCTAAACTAAAAAATGTCCAATGATCTGGTATGTAGAGTGTAGCATGCAGAGGTAAAAGTCTAAATAATTGACCTTCAACTTTATTCAAGGTCACAATGGCTTACAAAACAGTTTCTGGTTTACTAATTTTATAAAATTTTTGGATAAAAGCTGCTGTTTCTTCATTGACCCACGACAACAGCCAACCCTGTTGTTACATTAAATGTGCATTGCTTCAAGTATTTGACTTGATGTCAGATAAATGCAATATAAAATTGAGTAAATTCTAACGGAATGATATATACCAATGACGAATGCTCATGATACAAAGGATAAATTTGAAATATGGATATTGAAATTGAATGATTAACTTGGATTGGTGTTCTAGTAGCAATGAACATGATGGCTTGGGACTCTGTACAATGATAAAGCCGTCACCAAAATATCTGATGCTCCCAGAAAATTCTGCTTCCCCCTCCCTTTATATAAACTGTATGATACATGACTCATCCATCAAAAAAACTTCCCTAACAAAAATTTAATCAATACGTTGGCGATCGTTGGGTAATAAACAGAAATTACTTTTATGCTATATCTACCATATCTTCAGTCCTGGAGTCCGCTTTAAAAGCAGTGATGGAATGAAACAAATTTAGCAAAACCTCCAGGACGTAAAGTGGAATGATGCATTTAGAGCGAGGGTTGAAATAAAGGCTTGATTGACTGTTCCCTGTATCAGTACCAATTACACGGTTTTGTAGATCTATTTTATACTAAATTCTCCATTATATTAAGCTTTGATGCTAAATTTCACAGCAAAGACAAAATATAAGTTTTTAGAATCTACCTCTATGTTGTATCGTTGAGAAGTTTTGTGGTAAATGGTTGGGAATCAAATAACAACATACAAAACATATTCTTTATTGTGATGGGCAAGATGCTCTGAGTACCCTAATCCTGCTGAGGTAGTCTATTGTGTATGTCAATAAAACGATGTCATGAACACAATGACTAACAGTGTGTATGTAATTAATTAATATATTCAAATGAGTATCATCTAATAAAATTGCCAAATTGATAACAGATAGTATGTGTATACAGTATAAAAATGACAGCAAACTTTGTAAATGGTTTAAAGATGCTCCACCGCTGACAAACAGTATTTTTTTTCTCTATCAAAAACAGAAGCATGCAGACAAATTTATTTTTCTCCAGTTACAAAAGTTACTTATGTTACACTATTACCACCATTGAAAACTTTGAGCTTCTAATTTTACTTCAAGAGAAAAGTATTCCAAATAATTTATTGCATCCCGAAAAAAATTCTGTGGCAATATGTCCTATATGGAATGAAGTACTGATTGCGCATGCACCAAAGACAAAATAAAATATCTTATATTATTTTTTATGTCATACATATATGTACATATCAACTATTGTTCAAATGGAGAATATCATTTATGCTCTGTTGGCGATGGAGCATCTTTAAGTTCAAGTTCTTTCGATATTTGTCTGTTACAATTAAATGACATTGAAAAGTCATTATGGTGATTTGAAAAACACAGAGTGAAATTTATGAAGCAAATGAATGTAACAGCTTGGTTATGTAGGATGTGTTGTATACAGTCAGCTTGATAATGTCCCTTCTATAGACGGAGATGGTTAGGATAGTTGATGAGAAAACAATTTCTTGTTGAGTAAATATGATACCATTGTTATAGAATGCTTTGACTACAAATTATCTGCATTAAATTGTTTTAATTCAAATTAAAGGAATATCTACTGGTCAAGGTACAAATTTGGTATATTTCTTATTCAATTTGAATTATATCTTCCTTGATATAATTTATAATGAAATGTTGAAATAATAAAGATTAATTACCATTTCAAAATTTTAAATGCCACTTGTAACAAAATAGCTGGTATATATACTTCTAAGCATTTTGAATGCCATACTCAAGCTAATAAGGCTTTAAATCCAGAACTTGTATACATCAAACAGAGGCTGCACTATTTTATCTGGCTTTTGTTTTCACCACAACAAAGCCCTTACCAAACAGATCCTATCTCTCTGGTCTCTCATCTCCAACACGCAGGGATCCAAAACTTACCAAAAATCCTACATTGTTGTTGTAGATGGTACAAACACCTGTTTCAGAGTTCCTTGTAAGATGTGTTCATTCTCTCTTTTAAACCATTTATTATTTTTTGTCTTGCCACATTTTTTGGCTGCTGTGAAATTGAGATTAGAGGTTCAATCCACACATTTTGAGGGAAGAGGAATTTTTTCTGCACCGAATGTGAATGTGTATCCAGATTCCTAGGCTTGACTAGATACTGATTAGACTGATGGCAGGATACGCTTCATGTCGTCCTCATTTGTTATAGAAATATAGGTGTTTATCTTCATTTACGCTTCATATTGTGCTTTTTGTGGCGGTAACGAGAAAGCAAATTACTACCGAGTGCTGATTTAGAACATCATGGATCTGTAAATTATCGGATGGTATCTGGATATTTTTATAGGCTTCTCAGTACATTTGTCACGGTACAAAAATAGTAATTTTTATATTTCAAACATTCGTTCAGATATTTCAGTATAAATTGTATTTCAAATATAGGAGATTATTATAGTTGGTTTGTATTAAGGATTTTGGAGCTAAGACTAGATAACTGGATTTGAATAGTGTTCATTAGTTCGAGTTGACCAGTGACCAGTCTTGGCATGTTAAGGGAGTCGACAGGTGACCAGCCCCTAAGCTGGCTCAGCCAGTCTAATTGTAATTAGTAAAATAAACATGTCCATTTAATTTGGGTTCTATTGTACAATGTTGACCATAGGCATTTACTGTAAGGGCATATTAGAATATCACTGTAATGTAAGATTTTTAGGGTAACTCCGCCCACTAATTAATTGTATAGCCAATCAAAGTCTAACTTTCTATCTTTAGTAATTAATTGTAACATAAGGGATAATGATATGGAGTGTGTTAGTTAGTTAGAGAAAGAGTGTGGACCCGAGAGCAAGTGGTGTGCTGGCCTGTGCACAGGACCAATGGACATTTTAGACCAAATTTATAGTTCAGGCCAGCATCCCAATATGTAATGTGTATTAGAATGACAAGAATGGAAAATAAATACTGAAGAGGAAATCAACTGTGTTTTGTTAATCATCAACAAATCAAATGAACAGTTCACCAAGTGCGTAGACCAAAAGGGAGGTTTCAGAAGGGTGTGGCTTATGCGATACCACGCTAATTCCCCAAACTAAATAGCCACATCCTGATGGACCTCCGAATCACAGAATTGGGGAAAATACCCAAAACCCCAGCAAACCACTTGGTGACAGATTGTGTTATAGCAGCATATGATTCACAAGGCTGTTACATAGTAAGCTTATGAAGAGTTCTGGCCCCTTTTCGACTGTTAGCTGTGTACTCAGAGTTTTTTAGTCTATTCAAATCGCTTTTTGTCCGTGGTCCGTCCTTCCGTCCGTCTGTCCTTCCGTCCTTCCGTCCGTTAACAATTCTTGTTACCGCTATTTTTCAGAAAGTACTGAAGGGATGTTTCTCAAATTTTATATGTAGGTTCCCCTAGGGCCCTAGTTGTGCATATTGTATTTTTGGACCAATCGGTCAACAAAATGGCCGCCAGGCAGCCATCTTGGATTTTGATTGTTAAAGTTTGTTACCGCAATTTCTCAGAATGTACTGAAGGGATCTTTCTCAAATTTCACATGTAAGTTCCCCTAGGGGCCTAGTTGTGCATATTGCATTTTGGGACCAATCAATGAACAAGATGGCCGACAGGCCGCCATCCTGGATTTTGACAATTGAACTTTGTTACAGCTATTTCTCAGAAAGTACTGAAGGGATCTGTCTCAAATTGCATGTGCAGATTCCCCTAGGGGTCTAGTTGTGCATATTGCATTTTCAGACCCATCGGTTGTAAGATGACCGACAGGCCGCCATCTTGGATTTTGATAGTTAGAGCTATCTGTATCAAATTGTATGTGCAGGTTCCCCTAGGGGTCTAGTTGTGCATATTGCATTTTCAGACCCATCGGTGAACAAGATGGCCGACAGGACGCCATCTTGGATTTTGATAGTTGAAGCTTGTTACCACTTAAGTACTGAAGGGATCTGTCTCAAATTTCATGTGCAGGTTCCCCTAGGTCCCTGGTTATGCATATTGCATTTTGGTACCGATCAGTGAACAAGATGGCCGACAGGACGCCATCTTGGATTTTGATAATTGAAGTTTGTTACTGTTATATATCTCAGAAAGCAGTCAAAGGATCTTTTAGAAATTTCATGTGTAGTAATATGTAGTAAAAGCTTGAAAAGCAGAGAAAAGATCCCTCTTTCCTTTGTCAGACAAAGATAGTTCTTAGGTGGGCGCCAAGATCCCTCTGGGATCTCTTGTTCAATAGTTAGTCCAATTCTCACTGATATACTGCTGAATCAGCCATTTTTGTGTGTCAACATTCAGTGGTTTAATTTTAAAAAATAAAAAAAAAAAAACCCAAAAAACCTGATTTAAAAAAAAATATATAAAAATATTATGAGTAACCATTTAATGTATTGGTGATATGAGATTATATTGACCCATTAGGTATCTTTTTTTCTGAGGATTAAATTTTCTTTTCTTCAATATTGCCATTATATATAAAAGGCCTACGTTTATAATAGACAATACTTTATTTGTTGTGAAGAGACAAAATTATTCTATTACAAAAAAAAAAAAAAAAATGATTAAACAAAAATATGTATTTTGCACCAAGTTTTATTATTTATTCTTTCATTATTTTAATATTTTATTATAAGGAACCTTTTGAATAAAAAAAAAATGTTTTTAGGATGTACGTAATATACATGTATATGATATTAAGTATTTTGTTTGTTCTCTTATTATATATATAGGTTGAAACTTCTACCTAAAGCAATCTCAAATGGAAATCTAGTGTACCCAGTTGGTGATCAAGTTTTGACTGTGATTGCCAAAAGGTTTTCTGAGTAATATGTGTTGTTTGTTGGCAGCTAACATCAGCGATTGAAAGTTGTGGTTATGTAACGTTGAAAACAACAATATGGAGAAGGAATCATTGTCGAAAGTAGCTAAAACTAAACTCAAAAACGGGATTGTTTGAAAAAAATTTCGTGAAAAAAAATGAAAAAAAGAAAGAAAGGACAGAAAGTGAACATGAAAAGTTGTATTCAATTATGTTTAGATTGAATTACGAAGGTATGTTTGTGTGAACTGTGTAGGTCTAATTTCCTTCTGTGCTTTCCCTGTTGGGAATAGATGTGTTTAAAATGAACGGTATAGCTATTCAGCCAATCTTTCCCTCCCCTGACTCTGGGTGTCTTCTGACCGTAGTATAACATTGAAGTGTTGATAGGTATACTTCTGTGTAAGTTTCCACAGCAAAACATTCACTTATAATGAACCATTCATACTTAAATACCATAACACACAAATACGTTTCTCCAGATCTCCAAACTCACTGACCCTTGTGTTTTTGTAGCTGAAAATGACATTCATGTTTCTGTAGAACTCCTCTCCCAGATTTCCGTTGGCCTAACACTTGACTCTCAGTGATTTGAATTGTCGGTTAAAAATAAAATACAGGAAAGCTGCAGATAGACAGACAAAGAAAAAATGGCTGAATTTCTTGTTTTTATTGGGAAGTAGAAATACAGGCTTGCACCCTATAGCTACGTATTGTTGTGAGTCAGTAGGAACTACGGAGTTGGTAAAACCGAGAAACCATTGGGTATCGGGCCGAATGCCAACCAGATACATCAGCTAGATGTCATAAATATCCCCCGCATTATTTATGAAATTAGCTTTCTTTCTTCTTCCTTATCAATATAATGAAATCAGATTTTGCCATATTAACCAATTGAGATGTAAATGCTTCAGTATACCACACCTATATCCTAGCAAATCTGATGACAAAATAAAAAGATTTTACAATAATGCTTTTATGGCTGTTATAGAGAGTTATCTCCTCTTCTGAGCAGGATTTGGTGTTTAACCCTAAACATTAGATAATGGACTGTTCAAATTTATTTTCATCTGTGGTCCGTACATTTTCTGTATATTCACCTGCCTGAATCTCGTATTTTGCTACAACCTATTAGAAAGCAACATGGCTGACTGATGGCCATCTTGAATTTTAACAATTTAAGTTTTAATTACGATTTTTTTCAAAATACCACAAGTGATAACTCTAAAAGTTCATAAGGGTTTGCCTTGGTTTCTATCATGATAATTGTATTTTAAACCAGTTGGAACATGTGTTTATCACAAAGTTCCAAAGAGGAGAGGTAAAGGTGAGGAAATCGTGACAGGTCCAGCTTCCCATTGACCACTTACATCATTCAGTGGCCGGGGTCAGAGTTCACAGGGGTCTCTTCCTCATTGTCAGTCTGTGTCTGAAAATTGCAATAAATTTACAAATTAACTGGTAAAATTTTAAATAACATTATCATTTAAGGATTGAATCTTGCTTTGGTCAATTTCATGGGGTGATGAATTGAGTTGCTCTTGAAACAAATTGAATGAATGTTAAATTTGTTTCAAGAGCAACTCAATTCATCACCCCATGATATCTACCAAAGCGAGATTCAATCCTTATATTTCAATTCAATTCTATTGTTAATTTTAATTAAAAAGTTTTGAGGGTCGCTGGGCTTGTAGAAGTCTACAATGAGAGATGTAAGAAAATAATGCGTCATTAGAATATAACTTATTAAAATAAATTGCGCAAATATTACAATTTGTCATACATTCATTTTGAAGCAATTATATTATCAATGTAATCCAGATGAAACCTAAAACAGTTTCAATAAAGTTAGCCATGATTGCAAAAATCGTCCGTCGAAGCTGCGGAAAGATAATATCTAGACTGTGTGATACGGTTGTCTCCCGCTTTGATTCAAAATGGAGATTCACCGTAACGCAATGGAAATGGAAAGGTTCTACAGGTTTATATAGCCTTTAGCCTTGATACAAGTTAAACAACTGATTAAAGGTAAATCAATATTTATTGACTTTTATATAGTTTTTTTTATGGTCATTTAGGCGTAATCATTTCTTTGTAACAGAGACATTCTAACATAGTTTTACACATGTCACACAGGGGACATGGCACATTTTGTCCTTCTTCGGTAGGCAGTGTTGCTGGACTCGAACGATAAACACAAGTCAGTAAAACAATAAAAGGACAGAAATAGATCTGATATAACGTTATAGTTCAGTCCTAATATCTGGCCTCCAACCCACCCCTAATGTTCTTCCCACCAAATTTCACCAATAATTACACTAATTCATACCATAACTTCATCTACCTGATATCCAAGGATTTCGCCCATGTAATACTAACTAGGAGTGATTTTAACTGAATAATACTAACCAGGAATGAATTTACCTGAATAATACTAACCAGGAGTGAATTTACCTGAATAAATACTAACCAAGAGTGATTTCACCAGAATAATACTAACCAAGAGTGATTTCACCAGAATAATACTAACCGGGAGTGTTACACCTGAATAATACTAACCGGGAGTGATTTCACCTGAATAATACTAGTCAGGAGTGATTTCGCCGTGTAATACTTACTGGGAGTGATTTACCTGAATAATACTAACCAGGAGTGATTTAACTGAATAATACTAACTAGGAGTGATTTTGCCTGAATAATACTAACGGAGTGATTTTGCCTGAATAATACTAACTGGGAGTGATTTTGCCTTTGTAATACTATATTGGAGTGATTTCGCACAAGTAATACTAACCAGGAGTGATTTCGCCATGTAATACTAACCAGGAGATTTCGCCATGTAATACTAACCAGAGTGATTTCGCCCATGTAATACTTACCAGGAATGATTTCGCCCGTGTAATACTAACCAGGAGTGATTTCGCCCGTGTAATACTAACCGGGAGAGATTTCGCCCGTGTAATACTAACCAGGAGTGATTTCGCCCATGTAATACTAACCAGGAGTGATTTCGCCTGTGTAATACTAACCAGGAGTGATTTCGCCCATGCAATACTAACCAGGAGTGATTTCGCCTGAATAATACTAACCAGGAGTGATTTTGCCTGTGTATAACTAACTGGGAGTGATTTTGCCTTTGTAATACTATATTGGAGTGATTTCGCACAAGTAATACTAACCGGGAGTGATTTTGCCAGTGTAATATTAACCGGCAGTGATTTCCTTTGATTATGCCTATAGCATCTATGAAATCCATTGTGAAGTCATGACAGAAACAATAAAGTGACGTCAGGACTTGAGGAGACATTTGCTGGATTTCTTCAACACTCATTTAAGATCCTATTTAGGATAGATATATTATACACATTTAACAATTTATGCCTGGAGAATTGATGTTTCAGTTTATATGGGTGAATTTGATTTTGTTTGTCTCCCGTATTGAAATTGGTATCGGAAAATAATGGTTATAATACTGGATACAATATGGGAGATTATGATGAACTAGAATTAATCTGAACACACAATTGAATGGACACAGGAATGAACATTCTGTGCTGTTTATAACCCTGAGGTATTTATGTAATCTTTCTGAAGCAAAATTTGAAAAATAACCAAATCTGATATTTTGCAGTAGCCTGTGAAAAACCTGTGGTGCAAACACATAGATTCCATACTGAAACTGAAACGGCTGAACACAGCTGGCGAAGAAATTTCTAGTTTTTCTGCCGATTTCTAGGCTTACAAGGCTAGTTACAGCACATCTACTTGACGTTTGAATGGAATTTGACAAATAATTTACATACTGACTCTTTGATTGTAAGGATTTCCTAGCGAGTGGTAACAAATTGGTTAAAATCGTAGGTTGTAGCACCTTAATTCCCATTTAAACTGCTGTCACATCGATAAGGTCAAAATGCAAAGATGCGCGGTGGGTAAAAATCCCTTCCATGTATCTCAAGTTTTCTGAATAAATTGACATTCACAAGTGTTGTTTTGTAGAGCTTTTAAATAAGAGCGGGCTATATTTGTCCATCGTCAATCATTATGTCAGGACCAACGTGGGCCAAGTTCTTAGATGTATGTTCAGTTTTTAAGTCTGTGTTGCATTTTCAGAAAAAAACAACTTTTCAGGTTGTACAAGTCTTTCAAACTGTCTTTCATGTACCCAAAGAGTACATCACAACTCATTTGGTTATGAAAGTACAACCTAGTGAGTTACGTCATCAGCCAAGTAAATGTTTAATGTACAAACATGTATCTATATGTTACTGTAATTGGAAACATGAAGGATGGTGTCATTTTTATGGTGTTTCATTAACAGTCTAAATATGGACGACTTATACATCTCTAACCTAGTGACTTCTGTTCACTCATCTAAAGACTATTGTAGTAACTCCTGCATACTTATTGCAGAAATTTTCAATATTGCAATACAAAAAAATGTAGGAAGTTAGGCTGCCTTGGAAACCAACATAAAACAAAATTTTACATGGTTACTGTTTGGTTACCAACTTTTTGAAGAAAGCAATTGTACAGTGATGTTAACATAACCTACCAGTGAAATGTTGACATGAAATATGTAGTGTGTCTTTGCCAAGAGAAAAAAATACAGATTCTTTATAGAATTTAATACCTACATAAGATAGAAACAAACTGATGTGTGTTTGATAAATCACTAGTAGTACATCGTGTTTGATTTAACAGATTAAACAACAATGTAATCTTGTCAGTAATTGTTTCATTTACTACTATTGAAACAGTATCAATTTAATGATGTTAGTAGCTCTGAGTGACACAATCCTCAGACGATGCTCCCAGCCTGTGGTGATGTTGATGACTGATGATAGCACCCCTTCCTCCCTTACATTGGTACTATTGACAGAAGGGCTGGTACTGATGATAGCACCCCTTCCTCCCTTACATTGGTACTATTGACAGAACGGCTGGTACTGATGATAGCACCCCTTCCTCCCTTACATTGGTACTATTGACAGAACGGCTGGTACTGATGATGGCACCCCTTCCTCCCTTACATTGGTACTATTGACAGAACGGCTGGTACTGATGATAGCACCCCTTCCTCCCCTTACATTGGTACTATTGACAGAACGGCTGGTACTGATGATAGCACCCCTTCCTCCCTTACATTGGTACTATTGACAGAACGGCTGGTACTGATGATAGCACCCCTTCCTCCCTTACATTGGTACTATTGACAGAAGGGCTGGTACTGATGATAGCACCCCTTCCTCCCTTACATTGGTACTATTGACAGAACGGCTGGTACTGATGATAGCACCCCTTCCTCCCTTACATTGGTACTATTGACAGAACGGCTGGTACTGATGATAGCACCCCTTCCTCCCTTACATTGGTACTATTGACAGAACGGCTGGTACTGATGATAGCACCCCTTCCTCCCTCCCTTACATTGGTACTATTGACAGAAGGGCTGGTACTGATGATAGCACCCCTTCCTCCCTTACATTGGTACTATTGACAGAACGGCTGGTACTGATGATAGCACCCCTTCCTCCCTTACATTGGTACTATTGACAGAAGGGCTGGTACTGATGATAGCACCCCTTCCTCCCTTACATTGGTACTATTGACAGAACGGCTGGTACTGATGATAGCACCCCTTCCTCCCTTACATTGGTACTATTGACAGAACGGCTGGTACTGATGATAGCACCCCTTCCTCCCTTACATTGGTACTATTGACAGAACGGCTGGTACTGATGATAGCACCCCTTCCTCCCTTACATTGGTACTATTGACAGAACGGCTGGTACTGATGATAGCACCCCTTCCTCCCTTACATTGGTACTATTGACAGAAGGCTGGTACTGTGATGCACCCCTTCCTCCCTTACATTGGTACTATTGACAGAAGGCTGGTACTGATGATAGCACCCCTTCCTCCCTTACATTGGTACTATTGACAGAACGGCTGGTACTGATGATAGCACCCCTTCCTCCCTTACATTGGTACTATTGACAGAAGGGCTGGTACTGATGATGGCACCCCTTCCTCACTTACATTGGTACTATTGACAGAACGGCTGGTACTGATGATAGCACCCCTTCCTCCCTTACATTGGTACTATTGACAGAACGGCTGGTACTGATGATAGCACCCCTTCCTCCCTTACATTGGTACTATTGACAGAACGGCTGGTACTGATGATAGCACCCCTTCCTCCCTTACATTGGTACTATTGACAGAACGGCTGGTACTGATGATAGCACCCCTTCCTCCCTTACATTGGTACTATTGACAGAACGGCTGGTACTGATGATGGCACCCCTTCCTCCCTTACATTGGTACTATTGACAGAACGGCTGGTACTGATGATAGCACCCCTTCCTCCCTTACATTGGTACTATTGACAGAACGGCTGGTACTGATGATAGCACCCCTTCCTCCCTTACATTGGTACTATTGACAGAAGGGCTGGTACTGATGATAGCACCCCTTCCTCCCTTACATTGGTACTATTGACAGAACGGCTGGTACTGATGATAGCACCCCTTCCTCCCTTACATTGGTACTATTGACAGAACGGCTGGTACTGATGATAGCACCCCTTCCTCCCTTACATTGGTACTATTGACAGAACGGCTGGTACTGATGATAGCACCCCTTCCTCCCTTACATTGGTACTATTGACAGAAGGGCTGGTACTGATGATGGCACCCCTTCCTCCCTTACATTGGTACTATTGACAGAACGGCTGGTACTGATGATAGCACCCCTTCCTCCCTTACATTGGTACTATTGACAGAACGGCTGGTACTGATGATAGCACCCCTTCCTCCCTTACATTGGTACTATTGACAGAACGGCTGGTACTGATGATAGCACCCCTTCCTCCCTTACATTGGTACTATTGACAGAACGGCTGGTACTGATGATAGCACCCCTTCCTCCCTTACATTGGTACTATTGACAGAACGGCTGGTACTGATGATAGCACCCCTTCCTCCCTTACATTGGTACTATTGACAGAACGGCTGGTACTGATGATAGCACCCCTTCCTCCCTTACATTGGTACTATTGACAGAACGGCTGGTACTGATGATAGCACCCCTTCCTCCCTTACATTGGTACTATTGACAGAACGGCTGGTACTGATGATAGCACCCCTTCCTCCCTTACATTGGTACTATTGACAGAAGGGCTGGTACTGATGATAGCACCCCTTCCTCACTTACATTGGTACTATTGACAGAACGGCTGGTACTGATGATAGCACCCCTTCCTCCCTTACATTGGTACTATTGACAGAACGGCTGGTACTGATGATAGCACCCCTTCCTCACTTACATTGGTACTATTGACAGAACGGCTGGTACTGATGATAGCACCCCTTCCTCCCTTACATTGGTACTATTGACAGAACGGCTGGTACTGATGATAGCACCCCTTCCTCCCTTACATTGGTACTATTGACCCCTTCCTCCCTTACATTGGTACTATTGACAGAAGGGCTGGTACTGATGATGGCACCCCTTCCTCACTTACATTGGTACTATTGACAGAACGGCCGGCTGGTACTGATGATAGCACCCCTTCCTCCCTTACATTGGTACTATTGACAGAACGGCTGGTACTGATGATAGCACCCCTTCCTCCCTTACATTGGTACTATTGACAGAACGGCTGGTACTGATGATAGCACCCCTTCCTCCCTTACATTGGTACTATTGACAGAACGGCTGGTACTGATGATAGCACCCCTTCCTCCCTTACATTGGTACTATTGACAGAACGGCTGGTACTGATGATAGCACCCCTTCCTCCCTTACATTGGTACTATTGACAGAACGGCTGGTACTGATGATAGCACCCCTTCCTCCCTTACATTGGTACTATTGACAGAAGGGCTGGTACTGATGATAGCACCCCTTCCTCCCTTACATTGGTACTATTGACAGAACGGCTGGTACTGATGATAGCACCCCTTCCTCCCTTACATTGGTACTATTGACAGAAGGGCTGGTACTGATGATAGCACCCCTTCCTCCCTTACATTGGTACTATTGACAGAAGGGCTGGTACTGATGATAGCACCCCTTCCTCCCTTACATTGGTACTATTGACAGAACGGCTGGTACTGATGATAGCACCCCTTCCTCCCTTACATTGGTACTATTGACAGAACGGCTGGAAAGATGGTACTGATGATAGCACCCCTTCCTCCCTTACATTGGTACTATTGACAGAAGGGCTGGTACTGATGATAGCACCCCTTCCTCCCTTACATTGGTACTATTGACAGAAGGGCTGGTACTGATGATAGCACCCCTTCCTCACTTACATTGGTACTATTGACAGAACGGCTGGTACTGATGATAGCACCCCTTCCTCCCTTACATTGGTACTATTGACAGAACGGCTGGTACTGATGATAGCACCCCTTCCTCCCTTACATTGGTACTATTGACAGAACGGCTGGTACTGATGATAGCACCCCTTCCTCCCTTACATTGGTACTATTGACAGAACGGCTGGTACTGATGATAGCACCCCTTCCTCCCTTACATTGGTACTATTGACAGAACGGCTGGTACATGATGATAGCACCCCTTCCTCCCTTACATTGGTACTATTGACAGAACGGCTGGTACTGATGATAGCACCCCTTCCTCCCTTACATTGGTACTATTGACAGAAGGCTGGTACTGATGATAGCACCCCTTCCTCCCTTACATTGGTACTATTGACAGAACGGCTGGTACTGATGATAGCACCCCTTCCTCCCTTACATTGGTACTATTGACAGAACGGCTGGTACTGATGATAGCACCCCTTCCTCCCTTACATTGGTACTATTGACAGAACGGCTGGTACTGATGATAGCACCCCTTCCTCACTTACATTGGTACTAGGCACCCCTTCCTCCCTTACATTGGTACTATTGACAGAAGGGCTGGTACTGATGATAGCACCCCTTCCTCCCTTACATTGGTACTATTGACAGAACGGCTGGTACTGATGATAGCACCCCTTCCTCCCTTACATTGGTACTATTGACAGAAGGGCTGGTACTGATGATGGCACCCCTTCCTCACTTACATTGGTACTATTGACAGAACGGCTGGTACTGATGATAGCACCCCTTCCTCCCTTACATTGGTACTATTGACAGAACGGCTGGTACTGATGATAGCACCCCTTCCTCCCTTACATTGGTACTATTGACAGAACGGCTGGTACTGATGATAGCACCCCTTCCTCCCTTACATTGGTACTATTGACAGAAGGGTCTTAAACATGGTACTGATGATAGCACCCCTTCCTCCCTTACATTGGTACTATTGACAGAACGGCTGGTACTGATGATGGCACCCCTTCCTCCCTTACATTGGTACTATTGACAGAACGGCTGGTACTGATGATAGCACCCCTTCTTCCTCCCTTACATTGGTACTATTGACAGAAGGGCTGGTACTGATGATAGCACCCCTTCCTCCCTTACATTGGTACTATTGACAGAACGGCTGGTACTGATGATAGCACCCCTTCCTCCCTTACATTGGTACTATTGACAGAACGGCTGGTACTGATGATGATAGATTGGCACCCCTTCCTCCCTTACATTGGTACTATTGACAGAAGGGCTGGTACTGATGATAGCACCCCTTCCTCACTTACATTGGTACTATTGACAGAACGGCTGGTACTGATGATAGCACCCCTTCCTCCCTTACATTGGTACTATTGACAGAAGGCTGGTACTGATGATAGCACCCCTTCCTCCCTTACATTGGTACTATTGACAGAACGGCTGGTACTGATGATGGCACCCCTTCCTCCCTTACATTGGTACTATTGACAGAAGGCTGGTACTGATGATAGCACCCCTTCCTCCCTTACATTGGTACTATTGACAGAACGGCTGGTACTGATGATAGCACCCCTTCCTCCCTTACATTGGTACTATTGACAGAACGGCTGGTACTGATGATAGCACCCCTTCCTCCCTTACATTGGTACTATTGACAGAACGGCTGGTACTGATGATGATAGCACCCCTTCCTCCCTTACATTGGTACTATTGACAGAACGGCTGGTACTGATGATGATAGCACCCCTTCCTCCCTTACATTGGTACTATTGACAGAACGGCTGGTACTGATGATAGCACCCCTTCCTCCCTTACATTGGTACTATTGACAGAACGGCTGGTACTGATGATAGCACCCCTTCCTCCCTTACATTGGTACTATTGACAGAAGGGCTGGTACTGATGATAGCACCCCTTCCTCCCTTACATTGGTACTATTGACAGAACGGCTGGTACTGATGATAGCACCCCTTCCTCCCTTACATTGGTACTATTGACAGAACGGCTGGTACTGATGATGATGATAGCACCCCTTCCTCCCTTACATTGGTACTATTGACAGAAGGGCTGGTACTGATGATGGCACCCCTTCCTCACTTACATTGGTACTATTGACAGAACGGCTGGTACTGATGATAGCACCCCTTCCTCCCTTACATTGGTACTATTGACAGAACGGCTGGTACTGATGATAGCACCCCTTCCTCCCTTACATTGGTACTATTGACAGAAGGGCTGGTACTGATGATAGCACCCCTTCCTCCCTTACATTGGTACTATTGACAGAACGGCTGGTACTGATGATAGCACCCCTTCCTCCCTTACATTGGTACTATTGACAGAACGGCTGGTACTGATGATGGCACCCCTTCCTCCCTTACATTGGTACTATTGACAGAAGGGCTGGTACTGATGATGGCACCCCTTCCTCCCTTACATTGGTACTATTGACAGAACGGCTGGTACTGATGGATACTACTGCACCCCTTCCTCCCTTACATTGGTACTATTGACAGAACGGCTGGTACTGATGATAGCACCCCTTCCTCCCTTACATTGGTACTATTGACAGAACGGCTGGTACTGATGATAGCACCCCTTCCTCCCTTACATTGGTACTATTGACAGAACGGCTGGTACTGATGATGGCACCCCTTCCTCCCTTACATTGGTACTATTGACAGAAGGGCTGGTACTGATGATAGCACCCCTTCCTCACTTACATTGGTACTATTGACAGAACGGCTGGTACTGATGATAGCACCCCTTCCTCCCTTACATTGGTACTATTGACAGAACGGCTGGTACTGATGATAGCACCCCTTCCTCCCTTACATTGGTACTATTGACAGAAGGGCTGGTACTGATGATAGCACCCCTTCCTCCCTTACATTGGTACTATTGACAGAACGGCTGGTACTGATGATAGCACCCCTTCCTCCCTTACATTGGTACTATTGACAGAACGGCTGGTACTGATGATAGCACCCCTTCCTCCCTTACATTGGTACTATTGACAGAACTTCCTCCCTTACATTGGTACTATTGACAGAATTGCTGGTACTGATGATAGCACCCCTTCCTCCCTTACATTGGTACTATTGACAGAACGGCTGGTACTGATGATAGCACCCCTTCCTCCCTTACATTGGTACTATTGACAGAACGGCTGGTACTGATGATAGCACCCCTTCCTCCCTTACATTGGTACTATTGACAGAACGGCTGGTACTGATGATAGCACCCCTTCCTCCCTTACATTGGTACTATTGACAGAAGGGCTGGTACTGATGATAGCACCCCTTCCTCCCTTACATTGGTACTATTGACAGAACGGGCTGGTACTGATGATAGCACCCCTTCCTCCCTTACATTGGTACTATTGACAGAACGGCTGGTACTGATGATAGCACCCCTTCCTCCCTTACATTGGTACTATTGACAGAACGGCTGGTACTGATGATGGCACCCCTTCCTCCCTTACATTGGTACTATTGACAGAACGGGCTGGTACTGATGATAGCACCCCTTCCTCCCTTACATTGGTACTATTGACAGAACGGCTGGTACTGATGATAGCACCCCTTCCTCCCTTACATTGGTACTATTGACAGAACGGCTGGTACTGATGATAGCACCCCTTCCTCCCTTACATTGGTACTATTGACAGAACGGCTGGTACTGATGATGGCACCCCTTCCTCCCTTACATTGGTACTATTGACAGAACGGCTGGTACTGATGATAGCACCCCTTCCTCCCTTACATTGGTACTATTGACAGAACGGCTGGTACTGATGATAGCACCCCTTCCTCCCTTACATTGGTACTATTGACAGAAGGGCTGGTACTGATGATAGCACCCCTTCCTCCCTTACATTGGTACTATTGACAGAAGGCTGGTACTGATGATAGCACCCCTTCCTCCCTTACATTGGTACTATTGACAGAACGGCTGGTACTGATGATGGCACCCCTTCCTCCCTTACATTGGTACTATTGACAGAAGGGCTGGTACTGATGATAGCACCCCTTCCTCCCTTACATTGGTACTATTGACAGAACGGCTGGTACTGATGATAGCACCCCTTCCTCCCTTACATTGGTACTATTGACAGAACGGCTGGTACTGATGATAGACTCCCACATAATCGGGATAACGGTTTTATTTGAATATTTCGAAATTTGCATAAAAATTCTGCATTTGGTCCCGATTTTTTCTCCTTCTTTATCTTTGTTTTTCAACTCACGTGTATTTGCTTAGATTTTTACATGAACGCCCTCCGTGCGTTATTTGAATGCCGTAAGGCACATATTTTGCGGAAACTTTTAAAAATTAAAATCGAAACATTTTATCAGATTTTTGCATATATGTATATGTTTTAGCGAAAATTTGCCGATATATGTTTCAAGATTACTTCGCTTTTTTACTAGAAATCATCACGGTAACAGTATTAACGTTATTCGTATGTGCTTGTTATGTTTTATAAGCATGAGAATCTGCAAAGGTTTTCGACGCTGTTACGATTTTAACATCAGCAGCGGGTGTTGATCATTAACTTTTGTATAATCCACTGACCTCAAACTTCTCTTATTAAAGCATTTGCACTTTCAAATATGTTTATTTTATTATACGTAACTGTACCGTTAGTTGCGATCGGTTGGAGATAACCATTGCTTCCTTACAACAATCGCCATTCATGGAGTAAGTATAGAGTCTATACCAGAGATTCTTGTTGACTAGGACACACATATTTGAATCTCAAGCATGCTTGTTTTGAACGAGACTTAAAAAGCATGCAAAGTTGGCGTGGCAAATCGACTACACGCCAGATTCTGAAACAGTATCTGTAGATTACAAAAGATACTTGACTACGTTTCGTTTCATTTGTAGCACTACTTGAATATTGCATTAATTTCTGAAATATTGTTATCAAGCTATTCACGAGGTACATATCAACAATACTAGGGTGAGAGTTATTCAAATACACATTTAGGTCCACAGTGTATCGCATGGCTTATCACCTGCCGTCATTTTCGAATTACTTAAACATGTATTAAAAACATACACTACTAGCGGTGATCGGCACATTATGCAAGTTTAAATCACGATCGTATTTAAGTTCATTTTTGCCAGGCAAATGTTAGTTAAATTAAGTTTATTTATTTAGGTTCGCTGGAATTGTAGGACACAATTTCATTCCTGTTTAAGTTGATTGCAAATTTTTGATATCGATAGTGGTTAGCTGTTTCTCAGTATATTACTATTGATCGTTCCTACACGTACAACCAGAGAAATCTGAAGTTTGGCCTATTGGGATTTTTTTTTTGTTATTTTAAACCACATTCTCAGATATCATATTTATGTCTTACGAAAATTAATTACTTGTGGTTCGTTTTAAGTGTTAAGAGATATTTTACGTATTTTTTCAGAAGTAAACGATAACGTTTATTCTATGTTGCCTGTTCTCCACAGTATAATTTGGTAGTGGGGTCTATGCGTATGGTTGCAAAAAGTAATCTCGCCGCCTATTTCGAATACATCTGGTCTATCTTGAATATTTTCTGTTGGGGAAAGAAATGACTCCGCATTCATATATAAGCGGTGATCCTACGTATTTATAACTTTATACTAAGACTGTAATGTGTGCTTCTTATGTTACTGTTTTGATAATGTCTTAATTCATCACTTTACACCTTAGTGTAATGTATTTATTCTTTACGACATGTGTGAAGTGTATATTTATCTGTACACACATGTTGATGTATATCTTTACTCACTATGTATTGTGTATATAATTTTAACCATATTCTATTTAAGTATACTATTAGCAATTGTGTGTTAGTTTTGCTGTTCACAACTGTGTGTGTCTATTATATATTCTTAAAATCTACACCTAGTTATGTGTATAATATGGTAGAAACCTGTAACCTATATCGTACAACCTGTTAAATGTTTCTCACTGGTCTATCAGGGGTCAACCCTGACCTTAAAGAGTCAGTTCTTCTGATTTTCAAGCCGTACTAATGTCCTCCAGGCTTCTGAGTATTTTGGCCTACTGTGGAGTTGTTGAAGATCATAGAATATCGTTGTTTAAGTGTTCACTACTGGGACATTTCAATGTGATCTGGATACTCTCTTTATTTTTATCATCATGACTTTTATGTTTTTTTTTACTTTCTCCATTCTGACCTGCTGTGTTTTTGACTTATTGTTTGCTTTCCATCGCAAAAATGGTGGAAATTTAAAACGTGCGCCTTATTACTTCTGTACGAAGACATATTTATTACTTTTATATGACAACATAAGACACACTTTATTTCTTCGTAATTTCAGAGTAAACGGGATTTCACCTTCCTTATATGGAGAATTTATCACTGGTTAAGTTAATGGTGA